>NC_030429.2:23300085-23342585 GCF_001660625.3 Ictalurus punctatus | reverse complement strand
TCATGAATTCTGCATGCTGTGAGTGACTCCAGGGCAACTCATGATGCAATGCCATAGCAATTCTGCTAGATTAGTAATACAACCCAAATTCCAAAAAAATTGGCTTAGTGGTTAGCACGTTCGCCTCACACCTCCGGGGTCAGGGGTTCGATTCCTGCCGCTGCCCTGTGTGTGTGGAGTTTGTATGCTCTCCCCATGCTGCGGGGGTTTCCTCCGGGTACTCCGGTTTCCTCCCCCAGTTCAAACACATGCATGGTAGGCTGATTGGCGTGTCCAAAGTGTCTGTAGTGTGTGAATGTGTGTGTTTGTGTGCCCTGCGATGGATTGGCTCCCTCTCCAGAGTGTACCCCGACTTGTGCCCGATGCTCCCTGGGATAGGCTCCAAGTTCCCCCGCGACCCTGTAGGATAAGCGGTATAGAAGATGGATGGAGGATTTGTAAATCTCATAAACCCATATTCACGTTAGAACATAGAAAACATATCAAATGTCTAAACTGAATAAATATCAATTTGAAGAAAAAAACAAGGTAGTTTTGAATTTGATGGCCGCAGCACGTCTCAAAAATTGGGGACAACAAAAGGCTGGAACAGTAAGTGTTACTAAAAAGAAACAGCTGGAGGTTAATTGGGAACCCTAACCCTAACCCAGATTCCATCCCATCTTTACTTCTGAGAGACTCTGCCTCTCTAAGATACTCGTTTTATACCCAATCACGTTACTGACCTGCTACCAATGAACATTTCTCATTTGTATGTCGCTCTGGATAAAAGCGTCTGATAAATGAATAAATCTAAATGTAAATGTAAACCTAATTACTTGCAAAATGTTCCTCCAGCTGTTTCTTTGAAGTAACACTTACTTTTCCAGGCTTTCGTTGGCCCCGTCCCAACTTTTTAGAGACGCCACCAAATTCAGAACGACCTTATGTTTTCCTTCAAAACGGGTACATTTTCCTCAGTCTAAACATCCGATACGTTTTCTCTGTTCTGTTGTGAATAACATACAGGGTTATGAGATTTGCACATCATCGCGTTGTGTTTTTATTTACACTTTACACCGCGTCCCGACTTTGTTTTTTTTTTCCGGAATGGGGTCGTAGTCCAGAGGTCGGTCGTGTGCTGGATTCGGTTTAAACTGATGCACAAAGAGCAATCGGGACAGAGTGGCTCATTCAGCTTCACAGGAATAAGGAGGGAAGGAGACAGACCGTCACAGCTTAATTTATTCGGTCACGGTAATCACGTAGAAAGTACGGTCATATCTCGGCATCGTGCGCGTTTCACTCAGTAATAAGTCAGTGGTGTCGCTGAGGTGAATGTGTTCTCCATACAGCAACCGGTCCCGAGTTGTGTTGCGTTACTGTTACACTAGCATGTCTCGTGTGTGCGCTTCTGATCGAGTGTTTAATTCACTGTTTCGAGTTCAACGACCGTCATCGACGGCCTGCGATCTCTAGCGTTTAACCGCGTCCCAGGTTTACTATTTGCGGAGTAATAAATAAATAAATAAATAAATGAATAAATAAACATCTCTGCTGATGGTTCTGAAATATTGTCGGTAGTATAGTGTTGTTACTGTGACAGATTTATTGTAGAGTGAAAAAAAAAAGACTTTATGACGTTACTGTTGATATTATGTCCCTTTGCGCTGAATGTTTCTGTATCAGTGTGTGTGGGGGGGGCAAGAGAGAGACAGAGAGTGTAGCAGGTGTGCTCATGTCTACACTGTCAGTATGATGATGCTTCATTCCAGCTGTTCACATGAGATAGACATAAGGAGTTATGCAATGCTTCGATAAAATGTGTGTGTGTGTGTGTGTGTGTGTGTGTGTGTGCGTGGGTTGTGAGAGAGTTTCCTTGTGGTGTTGTATTTCTTTATCAGCTAAATGATAAAGAAACATCAACAATGTAATGTAATCAGTGATTCAGTTAAAACCATGCATGAAAATAATCACTGTCTTACTGACTGTCCTTTTGCTCTTTTTCTGTGTCCCTGTCTCTCTCTCTCTCTCTCTCTCTCTCTCTCTCACCCTTTCTGCCTGTCTCTCTCTCACCATTTCTGTCTCTCTCTCTCTCTCTCTCTTTTTCTCTCTCCAGTTGTTGAAGACCAGCAACAGTTTGTACATGTGTACTGAGCTTCAAGCTCCATTCACACGTTTGTGTACGCTGTTGATGGCACGCATGCCTAGAGTCTTTTCTTAACACACACACACACACACACACACACACACACACACACACACACACACACGCAAACACATACAGGCTAGAAAGCTTTTGCTCTGCTGAACACAAACACACAGTGTACATACACACCAAGTGCTTTGGTTGCGTTGTTGCTTCTGTACTGACTGTGCTGGTGTTCATGATTGGGCTCGTCTAACACACACACACACACACACACACACACACACACAAAAGATAAACACCACTAACGCTAATTGTAATGTGGGTGCTGTGTGTATCGTGATGTGTCCTCATCACTGACCGTGGGGTTTCTGTGTCCTATCCTTCCACTCTCTGCTGTGTCTCCATGTTTGTATGTGTATGTATGTGTGTGTGTGTTTGTGAGTGTGTGTATGCGTACGCTGCTTGGTGATGGTCAGAGAGGATCTTTCATCATGAAATGACTGATCGAGATGTTCCCGTAGCCCCAATGCAGCCCAACCCCTACCAAACATACGGTCCCGATGAGGGGGGAGAGGAGGAGGATCCATACCGCAGCTACGGCACGCATCACTCCTACTACCAGCCCAGCTACCCCGAGCCACGCCCTGTCGAGCCTGAGGAAACAGTCGTCGAGGACATAGAGGAAGAGCTGCGATCACCAGGCATCCAGCGTCTCACGCGCAGCACTGAAGAGCACGAGCAGAACAGAGAGACGAGGACGAGCGCTCACTTCTGACACACTTCTGTCAACAACAGTCGAGTTTTAAAACCTGGCGACACGAAATGACATCACATTTAACAGTTTTATACAAACAACTAGGGCTGTCGAAACCAATTACTCAAACACTAATAATTCAAACACTTTCAGAACATCCATCCACGTAAGTCTGTCGGAACGTTTTGGTCTTGGGTCATTTATGTCATTTATGGCATACCTTATTTAATTTGAAATATATATATATATATATTTTTTTTTTTTTCTCTCTCAACATATTTTCAAGTCATTTGTTTTTCAAATTAAACATTAAAATGAGCAAACTATTTCCCCTACATGGAGGTAGTTAATAATTTCCAGCAGACGTTTTGCGGTCACAGACCCCGCCCTTAACTAAATGACACGGAGTGAGAAACTGTAAAACATGACGAGACTCTAACTCTAGATGGAGTTTCTGTTTCGCGCTAGACAGCCGGGCCTCTGACTAAAGACTCTCGGGTAGGAGGTGTCGAATAGGAGAAGATTATCATAGAAGATAAGATCGTTATCAGAGAAAAAGCCTCGGGACCTTACAGGAAGTTAGGTACGAAGAAGGTTAAGCGTCAGGCGTGGTCTTTCCCCCAAACTCCTTTACCGTTACTATTTTTCTGTGGCTGAATCTCGAATTGCGCTCCATTATGTTACACCCTGTGCAGTGAGTGTATATAGTGTATTATATAATGTTGCCTTCTTGGACAGAGCAAACGGCATATGTATGGCAGGGTATGAGGTCGCACACAATCTTATATACATCCATATTCTGTAAATGCCATTTCTGACCCGTATGTCCTCACTGAAATTAGCACAATCACACACACACACACACACACACACACACACATATATATATATATATATATATATATATGTATATAAATGACATCCATCCATTTTCTGTAACCGCTTACCCTACAGAGAGTTGCGGGGAGCATGGAGTCTATCCCTGGGGACTTGGGGCACAAGTCAGGGGACACTGTGGACACACAGGGCCCAATCGCACACACTCACACACCCATTCTTACACTACGGACAATCTGGAAATGCCAATCAGCCCACGGCGCATGTCTTTGGACTGGAGGAGGAAACCGGAATACCCGGACGAAACCCCCCCCCCGGAAACCCCCCCCCGCGAATTAATTAGACATAGATAGGTCATATATGATCAGATTTGATTCACTTGACACATTTCAGACACATTTCTGGCTACATTGTTCTGACCAGTCCAGCAGCAGATCTCCAATATATTTTCAAAACCCACTGAATGAACGTAACATCGACGTAAATATTATCGAGTACAGTTTTTAAAAAAAGAAAAACTTTTCATAAGCTAAAATGAATTTTCGGAAAAGCTTCTTGACAGCCCTAGTGACGACTGTTACATGTGATGTGATGCTGTGGTGAGGTTCTCCGTAATAGATTATGCACTGTATCACAATGCTCATTCACGCAGGTAGCAACTGTAGAGTTTTAACTACAGCCTTTATTATAGATTTATTTTTGATCGTTTTTTACTGGGCACACACTTTTATCCAGAGCTTTGAAGTGAGGCACAATACAATCAAAACTCAGAGCGGAGCAGCTGAAGGTTAAGTGGCTCTCTGGTAGTCCAGGGACCGACCATAAGCACCGAGCCACCACCGCGTGGGTAAGATTCCAAATTCTACGAGTATTATACGATTTGAAAGGGCGGATTTGAAAGATTTGGTGGACTGAGAGACAAGTGCACGCAGGGCAGCGAGGTCTGCTGTGTGAAACTCCTCAAGTGCCTGATATAATACACAGCGGAGATTCTCTTTTTCCTCGCCATCTTGCTCTGTCTCCGGCTCGCTTTCAGCAGTCAGAAAGTGTGCTGCTGTTCGGTCAGATACTGTACGCCGCCAGTCAAGAATATTCCAACATGCTGTCAGTTCTAATAAAATGAGTAAAGAATAAAACACTTGGCGGTCTGCGGTTGTAATAAAATAATCAGTGACTGGGTGGTGTGAAGGTGCGAGGCCCGATGTGGAGCAGAGTTACACTGACCATCGAGGTTGTTTATTTTCTAATAACAGCATCCGAATGTGTTTTATTCCATTCATACCACAGCCGTTTGCCAGTGATTACATTTTTTTTTAAATCACAGAATGACACATCAAACTTCATATCCATTTATAGGTTTAATATTGTGGAAAATGTGCAAAACGGGTTAATTCCTGTTAGCACTTACGTTGTAGCCGCGGTAAACATTCATCTCCTCATGAGGCTCTTTTTTTTTTTTTTTTTTTTTTTTTTTATTACCAAGAAACTCAAAAAAGTCCTGAAGACTTTTAAGACTCGTTCCTTAAACCATAAATCAACGTTTTCTTACAGAAAACATCGCTATGTCAGTGACGACAGGTTTTTCGTTGTTCAGTAAGGTTAAATATTAGATCACATGGAGGTTTTTTTTTCCTTTTTCCCCCCATACACATCCCTGAGAAAGAGCTACTGTAGAGAAGACAACGCATTCGAATGAGCACATTCATATACATGGATTTGCAGCTGCTTTACCGTGAGAGCTGCTGTGCTTGAAAACGAACCCTTTCCGACCAATCAGATTCAAGAATTCATCAGCACACAGAGAAAAACCCAACCCTTTGTGCTTAACGAGTTTTTTTTTTGTTTGTTTGTTTGTTTTTTTAAACCGTCCGCTGTCAGATCCTGACGTGACGCCCCGTTAAACTCCCAGGAGCCTTTACTCTCCTAACCGCACGCCGTTTTCGTTAGTTTCACCCCAACTACTGAATAAATCACCGTAGATACCAGAAAATTTGCATTCAAATTACAAACAGAACCACTGCAAATTGTTCCAGAGTGACAACAATTGTTTTAAAAGGGCCTAACTGGTTAAAAACGTTATTTTCCCGTTCTAGTATGATTTCAAAGAAAGTATTGCATGAAGTCCTGTCTAGAATTCCACACCGGGTCTCGGGAAGATTTATAGAAGATGGGAAAATCTGTGTAAAAAAAAAAAAAACCATACTTTTTTTTTTCCTAATGCTTCTGCAAGCATCAGATCACACCGTATGATTCCAAATGACTCCTGACCAGTGAAGAATGTTAATTAATGGTTCTTTTATTTCTAACAAGCGGGCATGGAGCGTTGGAGCAGGATTGGTTGGCTTATCCTTTCTGTTCAGAATGAACCAGAATGAAAAATAAAACGGTTTCTAATTCCACGTTGATACCGAATCATAAGTAAAAAAATCAAGATGAGATATAATTCGAGTTACAGCGTGTGACTTTAACCCTTTCATCCACTACAGTGCACTGATTTCAGTGGAATAACCGCGTAACAGTGGACGCCGATTCTTCGTTTGAAGGCATGCAGTCCAGTGGAGTGGACACTCCGATAAGTCTGTACGTAAAAGTAAAACGAACTCACGCATGAAAGTGGTTACACGTATAGATGAGAGACTATTTGTTGTCGGCGCTGGTTGTTTACATACGTTATTGACGAAGAACTAAATTGTCCCAAAGATGTTCCTGATCATTTATTTCCAGCTGACGACCGGCAGTGTAAACGAACCTTCCCACCGACCGCCATGTGTACAAACCGACATTTTGTTTACAATAGCATCTTTTCTAACGGATCTGAAAACGTCCCTTCCGGCTCGTCTCCGGGTTTTAACATCGCGTCCGCGTCCGTGTAAACGTCCGAGGAGAGATCCCTCCGTATTAAGTGCCTGTTTATAGTACCGATCGCGTACGCTACGTTCGTTCCGGCTCATTTTGTAGATAAGTACAGCTCATGAGAGCGCTTTATCCGAAACACGACGAAGCAGCGGTCGCTGCGATTGGTTTTTACGAGATGTTGGCGGTTTCATTAAGGGTGAGACTCTCCATTCTGTCCGTCCAAATTATTTATTGTGTTCCATTGCTGACGACTTCATTGTATGACGGCCCTGTGCTTATATCGTACGATACTCACGTGAACGCAAACAGACGTTTCTCAGACGATGAGAGCGTACCGCGATTAGTTTGCTGTTGTACATGCCAGCTGATGTTCTTCATGTTTATAAAAAACCCAATCCAATGGTGCTAAGTGTGTATACGGTATATATACGATCAGACTCACTTTGTGGAATGTGTGGAATATTTGGTTCTTTATGCCGTTTAGATGTACGCTGTCGATATGCTAGTTTCACTGTACCACAGTATGCTGTCTCTACTACGTTTTCAAGTCACTAGTGTTTAAAAAAAAAAACAACGACTATAGACCATGTACAGCTATTCATGGCGTCATTAACTTTCTGATCATTAAAAAAAAAAACAGTCAGAGAAATAGAATAATTTGACTTGAACATGTTTTTAAAGCAATAAATCCAAATGTCACCACAAACTGCTGTTCTGCGTCGCTTACCTACGCTGATGATGAAATGTGAGATTGAACGGCAGAGTGAGGAGAGAATACATCCTTAAAACCCACTAGATTACGTTCTGTTATCAGAGAGATGTAGATTATTGTGTTTGCGTGTGTCTCTCTCTCTCTCTCTCTCAAGCCCTCTCTCTTTCTCTCTCTCTTTCACTCTCTTGCTCTCTCTTTTTTTCTCACTCACTCTCTCTCTCTTTCACTCTCTTGCTCTCTTTCTTTCTCTCTCTTTCTCTCTCTCTTTCACTCTCTTGCTCTCTCTTTTTTTCTCACTCACTCTCTCTCTCTCTTTCACTCTCTTGCTCTCTTTCTTTCTCTCTCTCTCTCTCTTTCACTCTCTTGCTCTCTCTTTCTTTCTCACTCTCTCTCTCTTTCACTCTCTTGCTCTCTCTTTCTCTCTTTCACTCTCTTGCTCTCTCTTTCTTTCTCACTCTCTCTCTCTCTTTCACTCTCTTGCTCTTTCTTTCTCTCTCTCTTTCACTCTCTTGCTCTCTCTTTCTCACTCTCTTTCTCTCTCTCTTTCACTCTCTTGCTCTCTCTCTCTCTTTCACTCTCTCGCTCTCTTTCTTTCTCACTCTCTTTCTCTCTTTCACTCTCTTTCACTCTCTTTCTCTCTTTCACTCTCTTGCTCTCTCTATCTCTCTCTCTCTCTCTCTCTCTCTTTCACTCTCTTGCTCACTCTCGCTCTCTCACTCTCTCTCTGTCTCTATCTCACTCCCTCTCTCACTCGCTTGCTCTCTATTTCTCTTTCTCGCTCTCTCTCACGCTTTCTCTCCCTCTTTCTCTCTCTCTTTCACTCTCTCTCTCTTTCTCGCTCTTTCTCTCTCTCTCACTCTTTCTCTCTCTCTATCCCCCTCTCTCTCTCTGTAGTGTCAGGCATGTTGGGTCATGATCTTCACACAGCCGCTAAAGAATTTAGGTCAGATAAAGGTGTGGAGAGGAAGTGTACATTCAGGCACATATTCTCTTTCTCTCTTCACTTCCTGCCAGAGCCAACAGCACACACCTCCTTCGTTCACAGAGTGAGTGTATTTGTTTGTATATGCCTACACTGAATGGCGAGTGTCGTCTGGTTATATTTTTCAAAAGGGGGGGCTAAACATTTTGTACCCATGCCTTTAAATATTAAGCAACCATTACAGTACGGGGTTTCAGAGTACCGGCATAAAACTATTATTCATACACACAGGAACACACTGAAGCCCTTCTTTACGTGTTACAGGTCTACTCATGCTGTGTGTCTTTCAAATAGCAAGTAGATTTTATTTTACATACATACAGTACAAATGAAAGCTTTCCTTTGGGGAAAGTCAATATGTTTGTCCACTGAGCAGCTGGGAATTCAAAATAGTAATAATAGTGCGTGGTATTTTGAGTCTCTACAGTTTCATAGTTGCAGAATATCCGATAGTGATACTACCAGTATCTAGCCTGCTCGGGGAATCCCACAAAGCATGACAGTAGGCAGTCTCCACAGGATGTCCTCTAGGCTACAGATCTCCTACAGTCTACCGTTCGACACAGACGGTGAATAAGGGACGGTTTCAGACACGTCCACAATGTGGTGCCGGAACGTTATATAAACGTTAACTAACTAACATTATACAGTACGATACATTCCTGATTTCTCAAATGTAATAGTGTATAGGCTGCCATTTCAAGAACATCATCGATCATACTGAACATGCCAGCTCAGCTCTGGGCCTGGAGGACAGGAAGCACACAGATTTCTCCAGATATATCACGCTTGAGGAGAATCGGTCGTCTTTGAGCTTCAGATTAGAAAACTGAGCTAGAATCTGGACAGACAGGGTTAGGGTTGAGTATGTCTGTCACTGCGATGATGAAAAAACGCGACAATCACCTCCACATTACTGTACAGTGAACTCTTTCTGCAAGGAGTGAACAGGAACATACACATACTGAGTAATGAGAAGATTTAAACTGACCTGAATGACTGAATGTTGAGGCCTCTGAGCTCTGAGCCATCATTACACATGATGGTGTGTATATCAGTGTGAATGTAGACAAATCTAAGCAAACTCAAAGACATTCAGGTCTCTACATGATCGCTATCCCTATAAAATGTGGCCATTTAATGTGTTTTAAAACAAACTTGATGGAGCGTTTCTGCTCTGAGGTGCTTTGTTGTTGGTTGTTTTGGCTGCTCCCGTTCACTACACTGACATGGCATAGCCGGATGCCCTTCCTAACACAACCCTCCCCATTTATCCAGGCTTGGGGTCGGCACTGAGAGTGCACTAGCCTGGGTTGGCAGCCAGTGTGGGGCTCAAACCCACAATTCTGCAATCATGAGTCCCATGCTCGACTAGCTGAGCTAGCTGGGCACTGTTCTGAGGTGCTTTGAATACTATTAATACATTACTGACATCTTGTGGTGAGAGGTGTTACTACACAGCTGGGTGGTGAAATTCTTCTGCCTGACAATACCCAAACTGGGCTGCCTGGGGTCAAGGAAACTACACCTGTCTTATAACCTGGAACACATTTTACCATCATGGGGCTGTGTCAGTTGATGAACGAATGAAATTTAATAGCAAACTGATGGAACTCGGTGAGTAACCCATGACGAACTGAAGAACCAATAAAATTCAGTGAATGACTGGTGAGGAACAGGAGAACTAAATGGTAAAATGGCGCACTTAGATAGCGCTTTAATCCAAAGCACTTTACACTGTGTCTCATTCACCCATTCACACACACACACACCAATGGTTGCAGAGCTGCCATGCAAGGCGCTAACTTTCCATCAGGAGCAACTTCGGTATGTGGAGTCACGCGGGCCGTGAATCGAACCACCAACCCTACGATTAGTGGACAACCCGCTCCACCACCTGATCCACAGTAACCCCTGATGGGATTCAATATAGAACTGATGCATTTTAATGAATATCTGACGAAGACCTGATGAAATTTAGTTCGGATTATAATGGATAGGAATTCAGAATATTGAATTACCTGATAAACAATCAAAGAAATGAATAAACAATTAGGAACGGATCAAATGTAATTAGCTGATTAAGATTAAGAACTGATGCAAGTGATTATAGGACACAAATGAGAAATGAGGAAATTATTCGATTCAATTTAGAGCTTGAAATTCAATAAATAACCGATGAGGAACTGATGAAGAGCTGGTGAAATTCAGTAACGAACTAATGAGGAAATGAAACTGAATGAAGAACTGATTAAAACTCGTCGATATTCGGCCGGTATTTGATTCTGTAATCTTTCTGCCTTAAAGATTTAAGGAGATAAGTAGGTAATGTTCTATGCAGGCCCGAGGCTCTTTCGGCTTCCTGTGAGAGAGAGTAACGTGTGTGTGAGAACGGCTGCCTGTCAGTGCTGTTTTTAACACACCTTCAGGGAACGCCATCTTAAGGGCTCACGTGTCGTTTGTGAAGGGAGAACGTGTGAGGCTGAGGGGTCGGGTCAACATCAGTGAAGACTTCAAGAACATCCATCCATCCATTTTCTGTACCGTTGATCCTTACTGGGTCACACGTAACCTGGAGACCATCCCAGGGACACCCTGGACGGGGTGCAAATCCATCGCACAAGTCACACACCCATTCATACACTACAGACACTTTAGACATGCCAATCATCCTACCGTGCATGTTTGGACCCCCGTAGCACGGGGAGAACATGCAAACTCCACACACACAGGGCCACGGTGGGAATCGAACCCCCGACCCTGGAGGTGTGAGGCGAACGTGCTAAACACTAAGCCACCGTGCGCCCCAAGAACAAAATAATACAGAGCAATAAAATAGCACACTATGATGTGTGTGTGTGTGTGTGTGTGTGTGTGTGTGTTGTTTATAGACCTGGAAGAGATTTACATAAACTGTCCACAGCTGAACCATCCATTACTGTTCAAATTCCACCATATTTCTTTCAAGTCAGAGTTAATAATAGTACTCAACAGGAAGCCATAAATGATCACGATATAATCAATGTCTCTCGCCATGGTAACCGAGGCTAAAGGTTTTCTTAGGCAGTCTGCTTTCTCTCACACGCTCTCCAGAGCCAAACAAGAGAATGTCTTCATCGCCATTCTAGTCACATGTTCAGAGCAGTGATGCCCAACCGCGGTCCTGTGCGTCTGACTTTTCAGCGAGGTTTAGTGATTTCGCTGCTCACACACAGCGGATTCATTACTTCAGATTTAGTAGGCACATTAGAACAGGACAAGCAGCAAGTCATGCTGGACATACCTGAAAAACAACCGGCATTACCCGAGATGGAAAACACAAGCTTGAGTAGCACACGCACTGGAGTCGTTCTGCTCTCCTTGCCATGTTCTTGTCCAGGGTGGAGCAGATGAAGTGAACTGAACGGCCAACAATAACTAGTTAGCTGTCTTTTTTCTTTAAGCCAGATGTGGCATAAATAGTGAGGTATATATATATATATATATATATATATATATATATATATATATATATAAATAGGGAATGAAACACAATGGAGTGTGCTATTAGCTATAAACAAATAATCGACTACAGGGTGGTGTGTTGTGTTACTGTGATGTGAAGTGAGAGCAGAACACGAGTCTATAGGAGTCATGAGGAGGCAAGAGATGAAAACCAGAAGGAACCAAACAGGAAAACAAGGCTCGGATACTAATTACATGACGCAAAAAGCATCGCAGGACTTTACAATAAACAATGACAATGCAGGATATACATAGATGTACTAATAGTAACTGAGGACAGACACATAACAGGTGAACACAATCAAGTTCAAGTTGCTTTCTGTCATTTCAGCCATATACACTGGTACAGTACACAATGAAAAGAAACTACGCTCCTCCAGGACCACGGTGCTACATAAAACAACACACACTAACCACAGGAGACGAGACAGAACTAAATAAGATCTACACGTTCTACACAAAGTGAACGTGTAGACGTGTGCTAACAACACAAGACAGTACTGTGAGTACTAAAACAGGACAATAGGGACAGTCAGAGGCAGTGTAGCGCCGAACAGTACACAGTTCTAGTGTAGAAGTGTCCGATATAACAGGTAGTGCAGAAGATAGGAGACAAAGAGTAACAATATCATTTAAAAATGGTGTAAATGTGAACATAACATCCATCTTCTATACCGCGTATACTTTTCAGAGTCACGGGGAACCTATCCCAGGGAGCATGGGGCACAAGGCGGGGTACACCCAGGACAGGGTGCCGATCCATCGCAGGGCACAATCACATACACACTCACACACCCATTCATACACTACGGACACTTTGGACATGCCAATCAGCCTACCATGCATGTCTTTGGACTGGGGGAGGAAACCGGAGTACCTGGAGGAAACCCCCGCAGCACGGGGAGAACTCCGCACACACAGGGCCAGGGTGGGAATCGAACCCCGACCCTGGAAGCGTGAGGCGAACGTACTAACCACTACGTATGACCTGCACATTTCAGAAGCACACTGAGCAAAGCCTCCAAACCCACACGTGTGTAATCGTTTTCGTGATTCTGCTTACGACCCAACGGTTACCTCCCACGGGTGGGAGAGGTAGGATTTTCACTGATGTGCAGGAAACCGCCGTCGTTGAAATGCTCATCAGAGACAAAGGCATAAAACGTATGGAACCATATTCAATATGAATCCTGTCTGATTCATTCCTGTAACATGTACTGCAGTGAATTCGAAGCAGTAGAGAGAGTCGTTCTTGTTTTGCAAACAAATTAAAAAATATATATATATATATATATATATATATATATATATATATATATATATATATATATATATATATATATATATATATATATATTTTAAATGACCCTGTAACGCTCCTTGTTGTTTGTGTTTTGGCTTTTTTTTATTAGGTCATTGCTTTATGAGTGACAAAGTGAGCTGTGTTGTGGAAGAGTGAGTTGATTCGAGACATGTACGAAGTGTTTTGGTAGTTTTGGTGCGTTTCGGGTTTGAAATTAAAGCTGAAAGCCAAGCTGAAGAGTTTTTGTAAAAAAAATGACCTAAGTATTGAGAAATGGGTCCTAGTGACACATCATACTTTTTTTTTTTTTTAAATTTATTTATAGTTACGTTTCATGCATATTGAATATCAGAGCAACAAGTTAGTTCTTGTAGTAAGTTATGTTAAAGCAGATATAAACAGATATTCCGTCACCAGGCTCTTTCGTTCCCCTGACTCTTGAAGGTAACGAGACAGCTCGGTACGAACGAATTCCAAATAACGACGACGATAAATGTTAAATAAACATCTCCTTACAGAAAACTTCACGAAATGAACGATTGCATACGTTTTAAAAATGGCTTTATGTGACGCACCAGCCATACAATTCCCAGTATAAACTGCTACTGTTACTGTTCCTACTGTCAGAGCTGCTGTTATAGAAAATGTGTTATAAATATAATGGAATTCCTTACTGCCTAAGCCACTACTTCAGCCTGGAGTTAAGCACAAAGTGAAATTAGTTTGTTCTTTCCCAATCAAAGGAATTTTCATCGGAAACCTGTGAGCTTTAAGGAAGTGCCACTAACAGTTAGACTAGTATGATAATGTGGGAAAACAGGTTAAGGTTGCACAACTGGTTCACGAAAAGAAGAAAATATGACAGGGCATGGAAAATAACTATAAATATATACCTCAGCCAGCAAATTGCCAATGATTTACTAATGTTGCACTTTTTAAACATTTATAGTTACATTTAATGCTATAGAACGTCCATGCAACAAGTTAGTTCATGTTTTTATTTACTTTACAGCAGCTATAAACAGATGTTTGCTCACCAGCCTCTTTTTTTTTCTTTTTCTCATGAAGTTAAGAAGACCGGCAGATTGTAACGTTACCGTTACGAAGCACTGAAACTGGAGACTCCTTCCATAAACGTTAACTAAACGTGTCTTAACGTAAAACTTCTCCATATCGAAGATTATACATTTCTCTTTGCTAAATAACTAAGTAGGGATAGTGGTGGCTTGGTGGTTAAGACTTTGTCTTGGTTACTGATCATTCAAGCCCCAGCACTGCCAAGCTGCCACTTTTGGGCCCTTGAGCAAGGCCCTTAACCCTCTCTGCTCCAGGGGGCGCTGTATCGTGGCTGACCCTGCACTCTGACCCCAACTTCCTGACATGCTGGGGTATGTGAAGGAAAAAAGAATTTCACTGTGCATATGTATATGTTAACAATAAAGACTCATTCATTTATTGAAATCTGATTTTTTAATTATTAGCCTTAGATTACGTGGAGCATCCACCGTATAAGTGAATGAGCTGTTACTATAGAAACGATATTGAACCTGTTGTTTAAATTACAGCCAGAACTACACTCGGGAACGGCCTCAGATTTATTTTTAATATGCGCTTTATATGATATAACTTTTTTTTTTTCTTTTAAAAAGGCACCTCTACTACTCACCATAAACCAGCCTAAATTGCAGTGCAATGACATCTACAGTGCATCCGGAAAGTATTCACAGCGCTTCACTTTTCCCACATTTTGTTATGTTACAGGCTTATTCCGAAATAGATTACATTCATTATTTTCCTCAAAATCCTACAAACAATACCCCATAATGACAACGTGAAAGAGGTTTGTTTGAAATCTTTGCAAATTTATTAAAAATAAAAAAGAAAGAAAAAGCACATGTACATAAGTATTCACAGCCTTTGCCATGACACTCAAAATTGAGCTCAGGTGCATCCTGTTTCCACTGATCATCCTTGAGATGTTTCTACAACTTGATTGGAGTCCAGCTGTGGTCAATTCAGTTGATTGGACATGATTTGGAAAGGCACACACCGGTCTATATAAGGTCCCACAGTGAACACTGCACGTCAGAGAACAAACCAAGCCGTGAAGTCCAAGGAATTAACTGTAGACCTCTGAGACAGGATTGTATCGAGGCACAGATCTGGGGAAGGGTACAGAAACATTTCTGCAGCATTGAAGGTCCCAATGAGCACAGTGGCCTCCATCATCCGTAAATGGAAGGAGTTTGGAACCAGCAGGACTCTGAGCTGCCGCCCAGCCAAACTGAGCGATCAGGGGAGAAGGGCCTTAGTCGGGGAGGTGACCAAAAACCAGATGGGCACACTGACAGAGCTCCAGCGTGTCTCTGTGGAGAGAGGAGAACCTTCCAGAAGAACAACCATCTCTGCAGAACTCCACCAATCAGGCCTGTATGGTAGAGTGGCCAGACGGAAGCCACTCCTCAGTAAAAGGCACATGACAGCCCGCCTGGAGTTTGCAAAAAGGCACTTGAAGAACTCTCAGACCAAGAAAAACAAAATTCTCTGGTCTGATGAAACAAAGATTGAACTTTTTGGCCTGAATGGCAAGCATCATGTCTGGAGGAAACCGGGCACCAGTCATCACTTTGCCAATACCATCCCTACAGTGAAGCATGGTGGTGGCAGCATCGTGCTGTGGGGATGTTTTTCAGCGGCAGGAACTGGGAGACTAGTCAGGATCGAGGGAAAGATGAATGCAGCAATGTACAGAGACATCCTTGATAAAAACCTGCTCCAGAGCACTCTGGACCTCAGACTGGGGTGAAGGTTCATCTTCCAACAGGACAACGACCCTAAGCACCCAGCCAAGATAACAAAGCAGTGGCTACAGGACAACTCTGTGAATGTCCTTGAGTGGCCCAGCCAGAGCCCAGACTTCAACCCCATTGAACACCTCTGGAGAGAATGTCTGAAAATGGCTGTGCACAGACGCTCCCCATCCAACCTGATAGAGCTCGAGAGGTCCTGCAAAGAAGAACGTGAGAAACTGCCCAAAAATAGGTGTGCCAAGCTTGTAGCATCATACTCAAAAAGACTTGAGGCTGTAATTGGTGCCAAAGGTGCTTCAACAAAGTACTGAGCAAAGGCTGTGAATACTTATGTACATGTGCTCTTTTTTTGTTTTTTATTTTTAATAAATTTGCAAAGATTTCAAACAAACTTCTTTCACGTTGTCATTATGGGGTATTGTTTGTAGAATTTTGAGGAAAATAATGAATTTAATCCATGCTGGAATAAGGCTGTAACGTAACAACATGTGGGAAAAGTGAAGCGCCGTGAACACTTTCCGGATGCACCGTACATTGCACAGCTATCAGGAAAAACACCTTGTCTCGTCACATAATTTTTCAAACAAATTGCAAAAGATAAAAGATAAAAGATTAAAAGCGCCAATCTGGCAACCTGTTCCCCAAATCTTGATTTGGCTCCTCTGCGCCTGTACCTGTAATTGGCATCACATTGAGCCAAACACTTGAGCACAGAGCCGAGAATTGAACAGACACACTCACGGGGCCGAGACAACAGAGAATTCATCAGTGACTCATTTCTGCCAAATCTGCATATAAATGCAAGTGCACACCATGACAGCCCTCATGAATATATTCATGGTGGTAGCCAACATGTGCCAGCATGTGTGCCACACACACACACACACACACACACACAATAATTTCATGTTGGTAACCAGCTTTTGCCAATACACACATGCACACACCTCTACACACCCAAAAAATCTATACTGATTATTAGTATCTGCCAATCCACAAACACAAACACTCACGCACACACACACACACACACACACACACACACACACACACACATGTACCGACTCGACTTATCCGTGCTGGTTACCAACATTTTCCAATATCTACACATTTGCAATCTACACACACATTCAAGCACCCGGTTTTGAGGGAATAGTGACTCTCATTGCTTGTGCTGCTTCGCCTCCGGTGTGTGGCCATAAGCATGTAATCCTGGAGAAGATTTCATTTCGTAACGCAAACACAGGATGAGCAGGACACCGAGGAAAGACGTCCTAAAAATAAAATGCGTCTAATGACATCCTGACAAAACAAACCCAACTTAATGATCTTATAAAAAAAAATAAAAATAAAAAAAAAGCATGTTGGACAGAAATCTCCTAAGAACCAAAGAATATTATCAGGTGCCGAGTCTGTGACTTGACCCAAGACAACAGACTGCACCGTGGTTGTGTGCTGTGAAAAGGCGTGGCACGTTTGTCAAAATGGCAGAAAGACGACGCCGTGGTAAATGATACGATAAGAAAGTATCCCCTTCTTCTCCAGCTTCCTTTAAAAAAAAACAACAAAACAACTTAAAAACCGTCCTAACCTAAATCACTAGCCATGAAAAGAACATTCTGCCTGTGTTGTCTGGTTGCTTCCAGAATGAGTACACGTGCCAAGTCGTAATTACTACTTTGGAAGTTGTAAATACGTGTTAACAAGGGCAGATGAACGTCTGTTGTCTGACGCAAACCCTGTAGTGTAGAAAACGTGCAGAATTATATGCAGAACGAACACAGGGCAGGGTTATGTTTTATTCACTTTAGGCTGTTGTCAAGGAATAATAGTTGCTAATATAAAATACATAGCAGCAAATAGGCTACTGTCAGTAATTTTACACCTCCAAAATGACCAAAATGGACGCCGATAAACCGGCCACGCTATATTGTCTGTCTGGGGGAATCTTTCCAAACGCTAGCATTTTACAGATCATATCTTCTATGAATAAACACTTGCTCAGTGTTCCATTTACAGAGAACCAGGGTCATAAAGAAGAAACGTCATTGCTGTTAAAACCGACAGTTATGTGTCACAGTGCATTATGGATGACACACGCCGTTCCTTTAAACACTCCTAGAACATAACCACTACAAAGAAGACTTGATACAAGTGATTCCAGCATTTGTTTAAAAAGACCGATGTTCCAGTATGAATATTAGAGATTACATCGTTTACTTTACATTCAGGACAATAGGCGACGGTGTGTAGTGTTTAAAGGTGCGCTCCAAACCGGTTTGAGGACGGGAAAACAAAAACAAACAGGAGAAAAGCGCGAGTGAAAACACAATAACCCTTAACGTGTTCTGGAACAGAAACATTACTTTGGAAATGTGTTAAATGACCGTGTCGTTATTTTTAGACGGTGCGTATTCCCATTATCTTATCGTTTATGTTCTCCTTCCAGTCACACGAAGGTTTTGGGATCGGCATCATCGTCATCACGTCTCATACGGTGCTACAAACCTTCAGTTAGATAGATGAAGAAACAGGTCGGGAATGAGACACTTCGAGGTGTGCTGTTGTAGAAAAGTGAAAATCGACGGAAAGCATAACAGCATGTTTTATTCCTCTTATAGCACGACAGATTGCCAGTGCTTACATTGTTTTATTCGTGACATACTTTTTTATCCGTTTATAGTTGCGTTCCATGTTGTAGAACATTATTCATCCATACCACTTATCCTACACAGGAAGCTTGGGGCACAACACAGGGGACACCCTGGATGGGGTGCCAACCCATCGCAGAGCGCAATGGATAATTTGGAAATGCCAATCAGCCTACAACGCATGTCTTTGGGGGGACGAGGACAACCGGAGTGCCCGGAGGAAGCCCCCAAAGCATAGGGAGAACATGCAAACTCCACACACAGGATGGCGGCGGGAATCGAACTCCCAACCCCATTGGTGCGATGCAAACGTTCTAACCACTAACCTATCGTGCCTCCTAATGACAGGTCATAATTTTTTATCCATTTATAACTACATGTAATGTTGTAGAACATCAAGCAAAGAGACCTTAAGCTACAAAAGGGTGTCTTAGCCTTCATTCATTGTATTTCAGTTATTCTATTCATCACGTTCCATGTAGAAAGTTTGAACCGTTAATGATCCAAAGAACCCACCAGCCTTTTGACAGCCCTAGATCTTCCTGCTCATGCTTTTACCCTTTCCCACAGTACACTGGCATTCCGTGCCACCAGCGGAATAGAAATATTTCAATCAGTATGAACAAACGAATTATTTGATCACCGCAAGGCTGTTGTAAGAGTGCTCAGGACACTGTTGGGTTTCTGTGTGTAGAGTATCTATCATGCCTCTGTGTTTACCTGCTGGTGGCCAGGGCGATGGGAACGGGGAAGGGGTTTGAGCAAACAATTCACACCTCTCCACCATGACACTGGTAAAGAGATAAAAAACGGACAGCACAACTAAAGCTTTTTTGGACAGTCAAACACTCTATATAACTGCCACAATAAAATAATAATATTTAAACCTATTAAAACCAAACCCTTAGTTTCTACTTTCATACGAGCCATTAACCACTACTGTGGAGTGTAACAAACAAATTAATGAAATGCTGAACACGGCACGACCCAAAACATGCAGAAACTCCTTTTTTTTTTTTTTGGCCTTTGGTAAAAAGAGCTAAGGTTATGAGTAGAAAATAATCAAAATAGCATGCATATAGGATGGTTTAAGGTTTCTCTTTCAACAAACGTTCCAAGCAGAACCCTTTTAGAACCAAACCTCAGTTTAAACCCTTAGAAACATAAAGATTCTGACCGGCAGGAGGCGCTGTTTTCAACATCTTCCTCTACTACACAGAGCAAGAAATCTCACTACATCCCAGAAATAAATACTCCAAATAATTGCCAAAAGTATGTTGGTTTTTTTTTCTTCTTCCTTTTTTATTTATTTATTTTTATTCCATAGACTGAAACGGAGTGAATAACATGGTATTATATCAAGTATGCCTGTTTACTGTTAAAACAAATAGCCACAACGTAAAATATAATAAGATTTAGGGTTTATGGTTTTAATTATACAGTTATTTATTTATTCAGTTTGTCAGGGAAGGGAGGAAACTGTTGATAGTGATGGTACGGTTTCACTAACTGCAAATGAATGGAAGGTTAGATAAGAGCAGTGTCATGCATTCATCATGCATTATTATTATTATTATTATTATTATTATTAATCATAATACTCATAATTAGTGACTACAGCATAATGGTGTGTGTGTGTATATATATGTATATATATATATATATATATATATATATATATATATATATATATATATATATATATATATGTGTGTGTGTGTGTGTGTGTGTGTGTGTGTGTGTGTGTGTGTGTGTGTGTGTGTGTGTTTTGGAGTGTAAGTTAAAGTTAAGCCTTTCACCTTTCACTATTTCACTGCATTGCACACATGCATGGCTGGGTTTTTATTATTGCATTGCATTGCATTAAAATATTTTGGGTGTCGTATGAAAATGTATCGCTGACGTACAGGATCATGTGAGTTTTTTTTTTTTTTTTTTTTTTTTTTTTTTTTTTTTTTTTCTCGTCCCAGATCTCCCAGTGCAATGCACGGCCACTTTCTCTCTCCTCTCTCCAGTCTTGTCTTTAGGTTTTCTCCCAGAAATCTTGAAGGATTTGACCACCAAATGTGCTTATAGGTGCTGATTGTGGGGGCTCTAGGGGGAAGGAAAGAAGGAAAGAAAGAAAAAAGAAAAGAAGAGAAGAGAAGAAGAAGAAGAAGAAGAAGCGACAAATCTTTCCACAAAGATTCAAACTGAGTCGTTTTTCCGGGTGTCAGGTAAGACTCTGAGTGATTGAATTTTCTCTGTACAGTCATGATCAGTGTTATATTATGTTCCATTATCTCCCATGACTCCGGACTGCACTGCTGAACTTAATGAACGCGGCGTCGCAGCTCCTTCCTTTCCGTCACGTTTCACTTTCAACGGCGCTTTTCTCTCTCGGGTTTGAAAAACAAAACAACAACATCTTTACTAGTTTAAACCCTTTCTAACACACAATAAACAACAAACAACAACAACAACAACAACAATAATAATAATACCGCTTGTTATTTCCCCCCCAGCACAGCAGTACGCTGTAACCCCGAACTGTAGGTCAGCTGGAGATAAACATCAACACTCTATCAGCTTCACTAGGCTGCTAAAATAAAATAATAACAACTTTTTTTTATTTTATTTTATTTTTTAAATAAATATTTATTATTATTATTGCGTGGTTTCACGTTAAAGGCGAGTTTATCTGTAAATAAAATGACAAGAAAAGCCCAGTTAGAGTTGAAATAAGCACAACTGCACAATCCAACTTTGAACATTAAAAGTGCTGCTGTTGCCACCGGCAACTAGGCTTTGCAAAGCGGGTATTCGGGATATTTTGCTAGCTTAGCCTGCTGAATTAGCTTAGCATAACGACTCTTGTAAACACATTCACGACTCCCAGACATGATAGTTATACGCATATATAAGTTGTATGACTGTTTTAAAGTGGGGAAGTCTGAAGTGTTGCGCGGTTTTGTGTTAAGAAGAGAGATAACAGTGTTGTCAAGGACTTCAGTTAGCTAGGTGGTTAGCCCTGTGTTGTGGTGGTGTTTTTTTTTTTTGTTGTTGTTTTTTTTTTTATTTTTATTTTATTATTATTATTTTTAGCCAGCCTGTTAGCCTGTGGTTTTCAGCTTCTTGAGCTAGAACTTGATTTGATTTAAATCCATGTCCCCCCGAACCTTTTCGTAAACATTTTTTTCCCCTGCCCGTGTTTAAAATAAATAAATAAATAAATAAACTGTTCAAATGGGTGCATGGGGTGTTTGGCTAGGTGTCTGGTTGCTAGCAAGCTAACGTGACATTGCAGTGCAATGTATTATCAGAGACAGTTTTTAAACTTTTTTTTTATGTTATTTTTTTTTTGCACTTCATAACCTATATACTAGTCCTGTTATCATGTCTTTAAGCACCTGACAGTTATGTTTACTTCATATAAATTCCATGCAGGTTATTATTATTATTATTATTATTATTATTATTATTTTTTTAAAAATCTTGAAAAATATGTTCTGAATTAAACACACTATCAGCCAGTACTCTGGTCAGATTATACGAGTATATACATGACCATTGGACTGGCCTCATGTTGAGGGGATTAGGGGATTGTATGAGAGATTTTCCTTTGCAGTTTGCATTACTGTAAAGCTGTTTATTTTCATCATAACTATAATTAGGGCAGAGGTTTTGATGGGGAAAGTTCTGCACTACCGAATGGCAGGTTCTGAGTTCAAATCCCAAGACAATCAATGTCACTATTGGGCTCTTAAAGTAGTAATCCACCCTGAATGACTTGCATATAAATCTTTACGAGTAGCATGTAAAATATCAATCAAATGGCGTCCATGGTTATTCCACGGATGCAGCGGCGCTTTAGTCCTTTAGTCTGTACAGATCTCCCACCTCTTCATCTGCGCACTCTGCCCAAACAGAACAATTCCAACGCTTCAAGAATCGTACTAAAACCCCCGTCAATGCCATCACTCTAGTCATCTCATAGATTGCAAAGTAGTTGAGCCGAATCTCGACTGTAACTGGGCACAACCACGTTGTATTTGCGTTTGCGCCAACATCTTCGCCACAACTACGCTGGATTTCTCATTAATGACGTTGTACATCGCTGAAAATGACGAGCGAGAACAAAAGCTTTTGCTCTTTTGTTTTCTGGAGCTGACAGCAAAACATGACTGTTCTCACTTCATGTTTGAGACCGTTGATATTCCTTCTCCTGTTAAAAACCATTGCAACAGTGCTTGCAATAACAGCGTCCTACTGTGGTGTCAGAGCAACATATAACCTTCTCACAGGAATAAGGAAAAAATTAAATAATAATAATAATAAAAAAAACACATTAGTGTCAGAAACACTAAAGACGTGACAAATATTTCAGTATAAACACATTTAATGGGTTTCAGGGTGGAGTTTTCCTTTAAGCAAAATCACTAACCCTCAACAGCTCAGTTCTATGTTTGGATTGGATCCTCACTTGTACCCTGCTTTGGATAAAAGCGTCTGCCAAATGAATAAATGTAAATAATCCTCTACAGGCTTGCACAACACTGCTGTCACCATTCTGACCTGTTTCATGGCCCTCAAAGATTAAACTGAGCACCAGCGTGCTCCACTACACTGTAATGTTTTGTATGGATGTCTGAAAGACAAACTGGGTGATTACAAACGATTTGGAAACAAGGTAGTGAATTACTGGAACACCGCTCCAGGGTTCAATCCTGACTTCGGGTTACTCTCTGGGTAGAGTTTTTCTGCAGGTCATCCTTGTGCCTGTGTAGGTTTTCTCAGGGTTCTTCGGTTTCCTCTCAAAAACATTGGCTTCTCCAAATGCCCTCTAGGTGTGAATGCTCTCCGGACCTGCCTGGTCCATCCTGATGCCCTACTTCTGGTTGGAGTTCTCATCAATTGGAAGTCACATGCCGCTGCTGAGATTACTGAGGATTTTACCACTTCAAAACCATAAAGAGGGCTTTGGACCTCAGTTCATGTGAATCGCTGTGCTGTGACGGCTAGGGCTACATTTTCTATGATAGCTTTAGGACTGTAATTGCCACAAACAGTTTTGCACTCGAGTCTCCATCAGTGAACAGTGGAGAAGTTCAGCAAAGCAGACTTCATGTAGATACTGTAATGTATTTTCCTGGTTACACAACTGCACTATTTAACCATGTAGTATTAACGCATTTGTAGAAGGGATTTATTTATTTATAATCGCATTATCCGATGTCACAGATGAGGACGGGTTCACGTTTGATTCTGGTTCCTCTCAAGGTTTGTTCCTCATAGCGTCTCAGGGAGTCGCCTCTGGCTTGCTCGTTAGGGATAGATTCATACATTTAAAACCTATATCCTGTGCTTATATGTTTGTGTAAAGCTGCTTTGGGACAACGTCCGTTGTTAAAAGCGCTATACGAATCAAACTGAATTGAATGTGTGTGCACGGATCCCTGTGATGGACTGGTGTCCCATGTGTTCCCAGGGTAGGCTCTGGATCCACAGATACTGTGACCAAGTTCATGAATGAATGAATGAATGAATGAATGAAAGGATCGTCATTGTGAGCATATTCTGATACATAGATACGTACTGTGTATCATAGAAATCTCTTCAAGTATTGTGATATGATATCGTTCTCATATCGTCCACCTCTTGTTTTAACAGCGTTTAAACATGGAAATACCACGACACAGTGCTCAGATATGCTCAGTTCAATTCAGTTTTACTTGTATAGTGCTTTTAACAGTGGTGATTGTCACAAAGCAGCTCTATAGAAATATATCAATTCCAGATATACTGTTTCCCCCCACCCCCCATTGATAAATTTATTCCTAACTAGCAAGCCAGAGGCGTTGGTGGGAAGGACAAACTCTCTGGGACGACATGAGGAAGAAACCTTGAGAGGTACCACACTCAAAAGGGAACCCGTCCTCATCTGGGTGACATCGGATAGTGCGATTACAAATAATTTCCCTCCTATAACTGTATACTATATCATCAAAAAGTGTAATTGTGTAACCAAGGGCTTATGAGCAATTTATAAGCATGAGAGTCAGAGTTATTACTGAATTCATTATAGTTTTAACTTGAAGACTATTTTCTTGACTGTTCAATGATGGTGACTTGAGTGCAAAAATCTTTGTGTAGCGCTCCTAAGCCATCGTTATTGTTTCTAAGTGGTACCATCCACCGTAATCTCATACGTAAGCCAAATATGTACCTAGTAGATGAACATATTGCAAATGATATGTAAAGTATTCTACAACAGATTTCTTTTGTGGTAATGATTGGAATTACACTGGAGCGTTTGAACACGAAACGACTCAAATGCACCAATTTGTCTCAGTGGTGCTACAGAATCCTGTTAGAAAACCACCTGAACAAGGCGCTTGACTCTCAGCTTCTCATGTGCTTGAGCTCTGCATCCTTCATAAGTCATTTGGGATCAAATTGTCCACCAGAGGAGTCTATTCAAACATAAATTCCGCAATGATTGTTACATTTCATGTCAATTTATGGATGATATTACTTATGGAGACATTGAACAATATCTTACTTTACAGCTTAATATGTTAACAGTCAGGGTTTTTTTTCTCCCCCTAGAAACAGATCAGCATGAGTTCCTGTGTATATTAATGCTCTGTGAACTTCATATTTTTATTTATTTATTTATTTATTTTTTTACAGATTAGCTGACATGATTCTGTTCTGAACTCTTCTCTAAAAAAAAGAAAAGAAGCATGAAGCTGCCTTCTTCATGTATAAAAGTAAAGGAGAAACAAATTGGGGTGGGGAGGATGGAGGTTAGGTTTGAATTCCAGCGTGAAGATTGCATTCATCTGTACTTTGCATGAACTGCCATCTTGCAAAATTGTGTTGTTTACATACTGCAGCGCTTTTCATGAGGATTGTGCAAGTCAGGCCGAGTTGCCAGAAAGTGCAAGTCATGAGCAGCACGTACACTTAACTTCCCCGAGCCCACTAAAACCCACTGGCCGTGTTTCTGTGCTCATCGTTATCCGCAATTAGTCAAGCGGCAATGACGGGAAGAGGAAACCCCCCCCCCCCCCCCCCCCCGGAAAAAAAAAGTGAAAAATGTGTTAATTAGTTTAGGTACAGAATCCTTGTTGATGGATTTAAGATGACAGACAGTAACCTTCTGCCAGGTTTGACTTTTACATCCTGTTACTATGAAAAATACAGGATTGAAAAATCTAATGTTCAGTATGTCCTGGGATCAGCTTAAAAATTTGCCTAAAAAAAGACATTAAATGCCACATCAGACACAGTGTGAGTAATTAGTATTTGGAAAACTGTTGTTATTTAAAAAAAAAAAAAAGGGTTGTAAATTGGATCATCTTAGCCTTCAGTATGTTATCAAGGCAATGGAGATTATTGTTTCTCTAACTGTGTTTTTGCTGGTATGTTCTTTTAAAATTAGCCGACCCTTTTTAGATAACTTCGAGCGATGTGCAGCACCTAAAATAAAAATACTTGTTACCAGTGCGACATAGCGTTGCACAGTGTACGTATATAATCACAGACCTAATTCTAATAATACCCCATTTGTGCTTGTTGTAGTAACCACTCCAGACTCTAGGCCTTATTGGGAGTGCATGACTGGAATGAGATGTTTACATGGCACATTCTGCAGCTTATAGTCTAGCAATAGCATGGAAACACGGACACTGGCCCTCTTTTCCTCGCTCCTGTCTGAGCCTCTGCTAAAGCAGAAACTTCAACTCCTTTCAAAAGGCCCGTACATTTCAAGTGTTTGTTCCTTTCTTCTGCTTTTTCCTCTTAGGTCTTTCTCACACTCTTTCACTCCCCTCTTCTTTACCCCGGGTGTGAGATATTTGCTGTATGGTGCATTGCCAGAATCATAGTGTGGAGCTGCCAGCCTTGCGAGATCGTAGCGCCAGAACACCTCCTAAAAAAAAATCTCTCGCTTTGGTCACGTCGAGCAAGAAAGGCTCCACCCTGATCATACATCACTTGGGTTCACTTCTAATACGCTGATTCGTGAGCTGTGATCCTGTAAGTATTCAGGCCGGTAGGAATGGACGAGGTGTATGGATTTTGAACAAACCTCTAATTCCAGAACCACAATGCATGGAAGCAAGGTTAATCCGCTTATGCTAGTTCTGAATAAACGATAATGTGGCATTGGCACTGTTCCTGTTAATGCCTTGATTTGGTCTGATGGACCTTGACACACCAAACTTAGATTTAAAAAAAATAATAAAAAAATAGAGGTTTTTACGAACGATCCAAGATCCACACGTGAACCCAGGCTAATCACTCCGCATCGATTTGTACCTAAATTTAGCAAGGCACTGTTGAAATCTGAAAGCTTGTATCTGTCCAGCCAGCTGATGCATGCTACCGTGGCAGAAGATAACACCACGTGTCTCTCTGACTGTGCCACAGGCCACAGTCAAAGCCATGAGGTCACGCCGGATAACGGCCACTTTTACTGTCCGCAACAGCTGAACCATATACCGCTGGTAGGTTTCCATCTCGGTTTGTGAGATCTCCTTGGCAAATCTCAGAGAAACTTCACTATGTCTGTTCCTCTACTCTATATACAGCTGTATGTCTCTATGCATGTGTCAGGATGGCCATTTTAGGCAACTTGCTAGTTTTTTTTTTTGTCTGACACAGTGTCTTCAAAAAGTAAGCATTCCCTACAGTCCAGTAATGGCTCAGTTTAGGTTTTTGAACTAGTCACCAGAATGTTATGAATGTTCGAATCTCAGGAATGCCAGAGAACCACTGTTTAGTCCTTAATCAAGAACCATAGAATGTCCCTGCACTCAAAAAAAAAAAAACATCTCTCTTTCTGTCTCAGGAAAAAGAGAGGATGCTAAGGGAACGACTTGTTACTGTTCATTAGCTGCTGTAATGTAAGTAAAGACAGGAACCTGTTTCCTGGATGTTTCACAGCATTTAATGTAACTGTATTTGGATACAAAAGTATGAAATATTTAATTCTTTAATAAATAAAACATTGTATTCGTAGGCAGATTGCTGTGGTATAAGGGGAATAAAAAAGAAAACACTCCAGGGACATGTTTTTATTGGAAAATAATCGACTCATGGCAGTTTGATAGGTTTGGCTGTGGTAATATACAAATGAGAGCATGTCCAGTGTGCTCATTTGTTCATATTCTGTCCTGGTGTTAACTTGAAGAGATGTTCCTATGCCACTTCAGTAGTTCAGTTGTTTAATAATAACGTATTAAGCGGTTTCCCTACATAGGTTATTTTTTAATGGTTTAAAATGACACATTTGGGAATGCTTTAACCTTGAATTAGATTCGGTGTCAGTTAAAAGTCACTTCGGATTGAGTAAATGGAAATGCCAAGGAAAACAACGGAAGAGTAGTAACACTTAGATAGACTTAATTCTACAGAGCACAAGGGAGTGTGTGAAATCATATCTGCTTAGTGAATGGCAGCTCTTTGTGCACACACTCGGGCAGTACATCACCACTGAATATGACTGTGCTGTTCTTTGCTTTGCCCAGTGATGACATCTTCCAGAGCAGATGTTTCCTCGTCAGTAAGCCATGCCAGGGAGATCTAGGATTGACTGCAAGCCCTTAACACGGTGTCCTAGTTTGACTATCGTGAATATAAAAAGCCCTTCGGTTTTGTTTCCGACTGTTTGTGAGCGTCGGCGTTGCTGGAGAAGTGTCGACGCATTAGAAACACTGTTACTTTCTGTTTTAATGTGTAGTACTAGAACTTCTGGATTGCCCTTGGGGGAGGATGATGATTGGGCCAGCTGAGAGATGTGTGAGGTAAAATTGCTCCCTGGACCAAATTGAAAATCTTATTTGCGGGTTGTTGAGCCACTTTAACACTTACATTTGATGGTCGTGCTGCATCCAGAACCTATCCCAAGAACTCTGGGCTTGAGGTGGGACACTGAATGAACTGAGACACACCATGCACACACAAATATAAGGCATTTAAGAGTAACTAGTCCACCTACCGGCATGTTGTTGTTTTTTTTTTTTTTTTGAGAATCTATACAGAGAACATGCAGAGAACCTCCCCATGGAGAGTAACCAGAGCTCAGGATCGAATGGTAAATGGTCTGCACTTATATAGCGCTTTTTTAAGTTTAGTGGTTCCAAAGCACTTTACACTGGTTCTCATTCACCCATTCACACACACACACACACACCAATGGTAGCAGAGATGCCATGCAAGGCGCTAACTTGCCATCATGAGCAACTTGCGGTTCGGTGTCTCGCCCAAGGTCTCTTCGGCCTGTGGAGTCACCTGGGCCGGGAATCGAACCGCCAACCCTACGATTAGTGGATAACCCGCTCTACCACCTGATCCACAGCCACCGAATCAGGAACCCTGGAGCTGTGAGGTGGCAGTGCTACCCATTGTGCATCTAAAGATACTGAAGTAAGCGCACACACTATATGGCCAAATGTTTGTGGATATTAGGTTCATATGTGGGCCTTCTCCAGCGTTTTGCCACAAAGTTGGAAGGACACGTATTTTCCATTTTATTAGATTCCAGCACGATTAATCACTTACTCAACTTAATTCTACATTCTACGTACCTGGTTTAAATTTCAATAACTAGTGCTCATTTACATTTTTTACGGAATTTGGCGGACGCCCTTTATCCAGACTGACTCATGTTTGTCTCATTTATACAACTGAGCAGTTGAGGACAGGTTAAGGACCTTACTCAAGGGCCCAACAGTGGCAGATTGGCAGTGCTGGGATATAAAATCACAACCTTCTGATCAGTAGTCCAACGTCTTAACCGCTGAGCTACCACTGATGGTATGATGAGCTACACCACAGTGCCACAATGGTAATGCCACAGTATTCTGTATGTGCTGGGTGTGGACAGGTTCATCGTTTTCATAGCATGTAAACAGTGACGTGCCCTGCCTTATTAGGATTAAACTTTGAATCGTTTCTGAGTGGCCTCTTAGAGCCGGTGGAGATCAGCACAGTTGGGTAACATGTGTTAAGCAGGATGTAGTAGGAGTCATTTGAAAAATATCTGACAAAGGAATACAGTTTAATTGCAATAATAAGTAAGGAAAGAAACACTTGGGCGCATGCTGTTATAGGAAAATAATCAGCCGCAGGGTGGTGCGATGACGCGTTAGCACCCCGAAGCGAATTCTTTTCCTATAACAACATGTCTTTTAGCGCCTTATTTCTTTCCAACAGTAATAAATAATCATTCGTTAACGTATTAAAGTTCCTGACATTGTGACAGGGTTTACGTGCGCTCCCCTTGTAATTACGATGCTTTCAATAGGACGTGAAGGTGGTATAATACAGCTGACAGAACAGTGTGTTCTCACGGACTGAAGGCAGTAGAGGTGATGATGGATTGCACATCGAGGAGCGTCCTAAATGAGTCAGTATCAGGTGTGAGTCATTAAGAGATGCAGCAATCAACACTGTGTGTGTGTTAGGAGCAGACATGTGCTATCTTTTTAATTAGATGTATGGGAGAAACAAATGGTGAATAACCAGGATACTCCTGTTTAGGTAACCGCTAAAGAAAAAACAACAGACATGGAAGTAGTACATGGTGATAGGACGATATATTGTACATATCAAGATATGGAGTTGAGTTGTTGCCCTTTTTCTACTTACGTTTTCGTGTTAACTAATGCATGTATTTATGTATAATGAGTTCATGTCGTGATAAAATATGTCACATTATACATTTCTGAAATATCACAGGTATCGTGCTATATTTTTCTAACATATATATTTTTATAAATAAAGGTTACAAACTCTGCGTGGAGCAGATTTTTTTCCCCAAAATCTTTTTGCTCACCCTAACCGTACCCTAACCCTAACTGTACTCTAACCCTAAGCATACCCTAACCGTACCCTAACTGTACCCTAGCCGTATCCTAACCCTAACTGTACCCGAACCCTCACTGTACCCTAACTGTACCCTAATCCTAACTGTACTCTAACTGTACTCTAACTGTACCCTAACTGTACCCTAATCCTAACTGTACCCTAGCCGTATCCTAACCCTAACTGTACCCGAACCCTCACTGTACCCTAACTGTACCCTAATCCTAACTGTACTCTAACTGTACCCTAACCATACCCTAACTGTACCCTAATCCTAACTGTACCCTAACCGTACCCTAACCCTAACTGTACCGTAACCCTAATTGTACCCTAACTGTACCCTAGCCTTACCCTAACTCTAACTGTACCCTAGCCGTACCCTAACCCTAACTGTACCCTAACCGTACCCTAATCATAACCTAACCGTACCCTAACCCTAACTGTACCCTAACCGTACCCTAATCATACCCTAACCCTAACTGTACCCTAACCATACCCTAATCATAACCGTACCCTAACTGTACCCTAACCGAACCCTAACCGTACCCTAACCATACCCTAACCCTAACTGTACCCTAACCATACCCTAATCATAACCATACCCTAACCCTAACTGTACCCTAACCATACCCTAATCATAACCGTACCCTAACCCTAACGTACCCTAATCATACCCTAACCCTAACTGTACCCTAACCATACCCTAATCATAACCGAACCCTAACCGTACCCTAACCATACCCTAACCCTAACTGTACCTTAACCATACCCTAACCCTAACTGTACCCTAACCGTACCCTAATCATACCCTAGCTGTACCCTAGCCGTACCCTAACCATACCCTAACCCTAGCCTGTTCTTGGCTCAGAGGTGTGAAACCCGATGTGGGCTTCTGTTGTTGTAGCCTATCTGCCTCAAGGTTTGTGCATTGATGCTTTTCTGCTCAGCACAGTTGTAAAGAATGGTTATTAGAGTTACCTTCCAATCCCTCCAGGATTTCGTGATCACAGAAATGAAGGCAAAATCAAGCAAACTCCGCAATACCCTGAGGAGCTTTCGGTTTTTCAAATTTCAAAATTACCGTAGCGTTTCTGCAGATTTGCCTCACGTGACGTCATCACGAACACGAGTGCAGCTTTTAAAGGTCTCATTTACCAAACAAACATCACTGCGAAGGACCGTGCAAAACAACTTCGTGCGATTGACATTTCAACGATTCGAGTAGCTTTCTGCACAAAAAAAGCACAAAATGTCTGCAAGTTGCCTCGCAAGTTTTGGAAAAAAAAAAACAACCCCACAGCAAAATCAAGCAAATTTGGCCGCAACAATCAAAAACAACTCCTTTATAGACTGATCATATTCTTCCTGGCAAGCTGAACCATTCTGATCATTCTCTTCTGATCTCTCTTATCTGTTGCTCAGTGGGTGTTTTTTGTTTTTCGCACCATTCTGCGTAAACTCTAGAGACCGTCGTGTGTAAAAATCCCAGGAGATCGTCAGGTTCTGAAATTCTCGACCACTGAGATCACCCCCCCCCCCCCCACCCACGATTTTAATTGTTATCGTTCGATCGAGTGAAGTTTAACTGAAGCCCTTGATCTGTATCTGCACGCGTTCATGCTTCGCGCTGCCGCCCGCATGATTAGCTGATTGGATAATCGCATGAATGAGGAGGTGGCGTATTAATCATGGCGTATTTGTTCTATCGTCTAGCCAGTGTATTGCTTCCGACTTGTATTTGTTCGATCGGGGTTCAGTTTTGAAGGTTAAGGTTTTAGCGACGGGGGCAGCGTTCGTCCGGATGAAAGCACATCGCCCACCCTGGTTCAAATTCGCCCACATTTTCTAATGAGATCAGGTTCTCAGAGTTCACTAGAGGCCTGAGTCGGTGTTGACTTCTAGCTGAGTCGCTGTGTGAAGTGCTGCGTCACTGCTCGCTGATCAGCGTTTCAGTAGACGCGAGCTCGCCAAAACTGCAGCGGTGCTCGGCTTCAGCATTCAAATAACCTTGCCAAATCTGCCATGCCACACGTTTCCCAGGTAACAGCCTTCCGGTTTCTTGGCAAACACAAAAGCGTAGTAGTCTCAGGGCCTGTCTAGGAGAGGACACACACTCTCTCTCTTTCTCAAACACACACACACACACACACACACACACACACACACACCCACATCCCCTCCTCACTGCTGACATTTTTCTCTCGTCTCAGATTCCAGAGAGCTGCAGGACCAGTGACGGAGACAGAGAGGGAGAGAGAGACAGACTTGGTGGCGTAGTGAAGGAGACGGACATCAGTGGACACGGAAAGAGGAAAGAGCGTGAAGCAGGAGCGCTTCAGGAGGCCTTCTCCTAGGGGAAACCCTGGCAGTCGCAGAAGTTCTGTGAGTATAGTACGCTGTTTATTTTTTTGACTTGTGCTCTGTTTTCATTGGGTGATGATGTTAGGGGTGTGGCCTGCAGGAAAATAAAGAGCACAGTAGTGGCATGGGTCTGTTTATTATGGAAGCATCAGCTGCTATACACATGAGGGAGTGGGATATGGTTATAAACCACATACGCTACACCAACAGGGATCACATGCTGGATGCAGTGTGTGTGTGTGTGTGTGTGTGTGTGTGTGTGTGTGTGTGTGTGTGGGGGCATGTGTTTATCTCTTGGTGAGGACCAGATATCCACACAAGGATAGGAATATGTGACAGTTTTGACCTTGTGCTGGTCCTCACAAGGAAAAGCACTTGTTTACAAAAAGCTTTAAAAAAAAAAAAAAAGGGTTCTTTTAATCACTGAGGTTAAGGTTAGGGTTAGATTTAGACGTAACATCACATTAATTAGCTGCATTATAATTATGTAAATGGAAGGTCCTACCAAGGATGGGGTTAGGGTTAGACAAACCTGTGTGTGTGTGTGTGTGGATGTGTGTGTTTGTTAGGGCTAATTTGAATTATTATAAAATAATAATAATTTGAATGCCTTTGAATATTAATGATCCTCGAAAACTGACAACATTAGCAGAAGCTCTAAAGCGCTGAAGATGAAAATTGCATTTCTTCAGCAGAGAAGATCACAAGGAGACAGTGTAACAATACGTTTATATCGTCTTCTATTCGTTTCGTGGTTGTTGTTTTTTTTTTTTTTTTTTTTGGATTCACCACACTGTTATCTGGCTTTTCAGCTTCTTCAAGTCGTCGTCACACGTCTTCACCTTTAAATCTGTACACTTATTTTGTGCCATATTTATCTAAACCCAAATGGCTTCCTGTTCACTGTATATGTTCACTGCATAGGAGCATATACAGTGAACAGAAAGCCATATATATATATATATATATATATATATATATATATATATATATATATATATATAGAAATTAGTATATGTGTATGTATATATTTAATTAAAAAAAAAAAAACAGATATGGATTTACATCACGAGACTAAAAGTAAAGCGTAGGATTTTAGACGTTCATTGTGAAATTCACTCGAGCATGTGTTTGGACGTATGTGTGACTGTATTATCGGGATTTTACTCTAGACTATGTTCATCACACAGTGCAGAAGAGGTCCAGACTGCAAAAGGATGTTCATCATCATGGAGTCTAATTTGGATTCCCCAGCATGAGCTGATCACTCTCATTAGAGCTGTTTGCCCTGTAGGCTCTCTGCTGGGTTTGTGCACATTTTATTCTCTGCCTGATCTCAATATCTGTGCACTGGGCTGTTACTCTTCCACTAAAGCTGGAATGTGCAAAGAGGAGAACGTGTGATAATTAAGGTTGTGTGTGTGTGTGTGTGTGTGTGTGTGTGTGTGTGAGAGAGAGGGAGAAAGAGAGACCGAGAGAGATACTTGTCATGTGTGCCTCAGAGCACCAGTTCTCACTCCGGCTAAATCAGTCTCCACATCTGACTGAGCGTACACACAAGCACATACACACACGCACGCACAATGCTAAGCTTGGTCTCATAACACATTATTATAAGAATAGAAAGATGTTGGTAAGCTGATATTAGCGAATGTATCACGTGGTGGCTGTACAAAGAAGGCCATAAAAAGAACGAATGTTTACTGTAAATTCTCTGGATCTGGCGACGTGTTTAAGGACATCTGATGGACATGCAGGACTTTTTGCACCTGGTTAAGATCATTTCACATCTCACGAGTGTCGCTTATTCCACGATTGTCTCAGAGAGTGAACTAGGGCTGCCTGATATGAGGCATAACATCTGTATCGCTATATATCGACATCTCTTCACTGTTATTCGCTTTAACTGGCTGTTCAGGTCTAACTACTGCCAACTATTTCCTTTCGTAACAGTTGAATAAGATGATCTTTGGACACGTGGGGCTCCTCCCAAAAACATACTAGTAGGTGAAATTGCCCCTGGGTGTGAATGCTGCCCTCGGATGGATTGAATTCCCATCCAGGATGTATTCCCGGGATAGATTTCAGATCCGCGACGTGCTTTCCTCTGACTCCGTGGCTAGAAGCTGGTTTGAATGTTGTCTTTACCCTATAACACAAGGAAGGGAATTGATCTAGAGTAAGTGTGTAAGTCGCTCGCTAGCGGATTTGGTGATAAATCAACTCGGAAATTACGTTCTGCTTTGTCTTTGTTTTCATGGTCTTGAATAGAAAGATTTCCATTTCCTCATCAAACGACATTATCCTACAGTAGCTAGCTATTAGCGTCGTGTCTATCGAGATACTTTTTCGCTAGTTGTCTATGACATTAGCTGTAAACTATCTCATACAGACAGACTTGTACTTCGTTGTCGCGATGAGACTTGTTACTAACTGAAGCTACCATTTAAAAACAAATGTATGCCAATTCAATATATGAAGTGGGGATTTTGCATTGACTTGAAAAGTGTGCCTCAGATCAAGTTCAAACAATGGGATCTGGCTAGAAGTATTAGCTAACACAAACTAGCGTTGTTCTAATGTTTCTTGTGAGCTAATATGAAAACGTGCCTGTTCCAATCATGTGCTGTAAAACTTTGTTTGAACAAACCTTCACCCATGTATTAACAGGGCACTTCAATAAATTTTTTTTTTTGGGGGGGGGGGGTTTCACCTGAAAGTGTTAAAATGCTGAAAATTTGGACGGTTTCATTAAAAGAAAAAAAAACAAGATTAAATCTAGTAATAAATCATTCCAACTGAAGAGAATTGGAGTAGAGAAATAGAAATAGATTGTGTTTCCTCAGCTCTCCTGACCGTCTCATCATTAATGCATTCAAACAGCAGCAGCAGCAGCTACTCGTTCAGTGTTGCCAGATCAGGCGGAATCCTTCACGATCGGGCTATTATCAATCAACCTGAGTCAAAAGTGGCACTGGGCTGGAAGCAATCTCTTCAAGTAAACATTCAGTCAAAAGCTTTCGCAGGTTATAAACAAGGAATCTAATTTATTATACTACTTGTTGTGCCGTGCATACGTGTGCCATTTCGGTTGGAGAAATGATAATCATATATTATCTTTTCAACACTAACTGTACCCGCGCTGTACCACGCAGCGGTAAATAATTTACCGATTTAAAACTTTTTTTTTTATTTTTTTTAATTTTTTTTGCATTCCTGCTATTAGCATTTCATTCTACCTGAAAACGGCGTGTCGTGAATTTCGTTTCCAGGTTCGCCCCAAGAATTTTCATTCTGGTTCACCGCTATGTTAAATCTGTGCATATTGGGCAGGTTTGGACTTGTGGAATCCTTTTAAGTGGATTTAACAGAGCAGTTTTTTTGGTCCTGTAACAATGGAGCCTTTCAGACAACAACGTCACAAGACCATACATTTTTCCGTTTAGTCCTTGGCAGATGCTCCTATTCAAAGGAACTTATAAAAGCATACAAATAGTAGGATGCAAATTAATTAAAAGAAATGTGAAGAGAGAGAGAAAGAGTGTGTATGAATGGATTCATAATCTGAAAGAGGAGAGTTTTATCTGCACAGGATCAAAAGCATCCATGTAACTTAGGGCTAAGAATCATTTCAAATTGAATTGGTACTGTATAATAGAGAAACAGACAAAGCATTGTTGATATTTGGCAAGAGAAATAGTAGATGCCTAATAGGCATGTGCTGGTAGTCATTTATATGATACACAGTGTTGTTTGTGGATCATTTTATTTTTTTTGCTAGTGTCCTTAAGGCAGTCTGATTATACTGTTTAAATGCTGAGATTTTGAACATGGTGGATAGAACTGTCACTAACTAACAACCCAGTGACCGTAAAAATTTTCTCAGCGAAATTCATGTGTTAATGCAGTGACTTCTGTGGAATCTGCATCGATCACGTCTCAGACTTCCGGAGCGAGAATAAAATTTCATCAAGTTTAGCGTGGAATTTGCTTCACCGCCAGTAACACAGCTGCTTTGGCTAGATTGATTTCTAAAGAGTTGGACCTTTTTGTACTGCAACTCAGATACAAAAATATGTGCAGACATGATATTTTTTTTTAATCATAAAAGGTCCTGACTGTACATTTTATTATAATTTTTTTTTATCAATACAAAAGAGCTAGTGTTCTGTGCAGGATTACTTCTGTGAGTTTTCATTTACATCAAGTTTCAATTGAAATGTGCATCGTCAACCAGTAACACAACTGCTTTGGCTGGATTGATTTCTGAAGACCCCAGACGATCCCACGAGGTTTTATCCAAAACGTCCTGACTTGACTGTAAATTTAGCAGCACGGAATAGGAGCTGTGGTATGCGAGTTCACGTCTGTGATTTTGAATGTTTATGGTTACCATCTTGAACAGAGTACCATGAAAGGTAGTTGCCAAGAAACTCCCAGTGCACAGGACTTTGTGCACATGTAGGACTTGATTTATTGCACCTAAATTGGCAAAACCAAAATTAATGAAATGGAATTGAAGGTAAAGTCACAGCTAAAGTGCTAACTGTTCCAAAATCCATCCATCCATCCTTCATAACACTGGAGCCTATCCCAGGGGACTCAAAGCACAAGGTGGGGGACGCCCTGGACAGGCTGCCAACACATTGCAGGGCACAATTGTGTGCACACACACATGCATGCATACAATTTAGATATGCCAGTCGGCCTACAACACGTGCCTTTGGACAGAGGGTGGAAACCTCAGAAGCATGGGGAGAACACGCAAGCTCCATGCATACAGGGCGGAGGTGGGAATCGAACCCCCAACCCTGGAGGTGCGAGGCAAACATGGTAACCCCTAAGCCACCGTGCCCCCTTACCCCAAAATCTTTACAATATGGTGGGTATATTGTAAACTCGTTCATTCGTTCGTATGGTCAACATCACACTGGCCGGTCTACAGTCGTGGATGCCGTAGCTGATCGTCTGGGAAACTCCGCAGTCACAGGAGTCAGATGAGGCAGCGCCAAGCATATGAAGGTACTACTGGGTACAGCCAGTGCCGGATCTCAGGCGGTTGAGGTTGACCCAGACTCTGCTCAACGAGGTGTCAATGTAGTCTTGCAGTTACTGAGATGAGGCAGACCGCATCTCATTCCAGGTTGAGTTGATCCAGTCAGGGTGGATTTGGTGGGAGGACGCAAGCTTATGGGATTCGGTGGCGAAGTGCTTGGGTTTAACTCTCAGGCCGTCTGGATCAACTGGTTCAGGAACAAGTAAATTCTAAACTGATAAAAGATTCATTTATTCAGTTTCAGTAAGCGCTTTATCCTGGTCAGGGATGCAGCGAATCCGGAGGCTGTCCCGGGAACAGTGGGTGCAAGATTGGAGAATTCACGCAGAATGGGATGCCGGTCCATCACAGGGCACTATGCACACACACCCACACACACACACACACACACACACACACACACACACACACACACATCGGTGCCAAAGAGGAGTTTGAAAAGTTCAAAGTCTGGGTAGTTCAGCAAAGGAAGTGTGTTCCACCACTAAAGGGCAGGAACACAAAAGTGAAAATGGCACAGTAATTAACATGTTTACAGAGTGTTTGTTTAGAAACAGTTTTATCGTTTCCTAATTAGAGCTTTGAGGGCCTGATGAGGATCGGTATTACGGCTGTGGAAAGTGCTTCAAAAAAATAAAGTAAGCCTTGGTTGTGTGTGTGTGTGTGTGTGATCCTAAAGAGCTATGGAAAGAGAGTACAGCACAGTATCTCAATTTGGATAGCTCAGACAGATACACTTGTAACTGATGCTTCTCACTCAACCAGCGAAAGGGCGGATGGGTGGGTCGAGCTTTAGGGATGGAACGGACGTTTTGAAAAATTGATAACTCTGCAGAGGGCATCCATTTCTTATCTGTCCAGGTCCATTAAAGCACCAGTCAGAATTTGCCAAAAGAGCTCCGTTACAGCTGTGAGTTTATGAACAGAGAGTCCAGAGCTGTACAGTAGATCCTGCTGCATTTTCATCTATTAAAACTAATGATCAAAGGACTAAATGTTCTCAGCGTAATGAACAGAGGTCAGGTTCGGGTCGTTTGAGCACAGTGCCCATAAAACCCGAGCTGAACTCATTGTGTTTGTTTGCATGCAGCATTACTGATCCGCTGTGCGTATCCTTCGGTTCCTGTGGAGTCAATATTGAGTTTGGCAGCAGCTGGAATTCCTGAGCTGCTAATGTGCTGTAATAAATCCGGTTGGATGAGGAGACGGAGGTGGGCTCCTCTTCACTCGCTTTATTTGTTCAGTGGAGCGTTCAAGAGGCTCGGCCCTCTACTCCTATTGGCTCTGATGAGCGCTGCATTAAAACCGATCCTGGGTCCAAATCTAGAACTCGCTCAGCTGTATTTCTAGCCAAGCAAGATACTGAGCACTAATAGGATTCTGGTTTGCTCTGTGAAACAATACTATACAAGACTTGGGTTCTGGAATGTTCAAGTACAGGCCAACACTCAGGGTATCAAAAGTGTCCGATATGGAGGAGCACAGTGGTTCTAGAGAAGTGTACTTGGGTTAGAATATCTGAGTTATGGAACAGTGTGGGGGTTTCTGTCATTCTGTTGATACATAGCGGTCTCTGGTGTTCTAAATTTCTCAGCTACAGACAAATACTCAGGTTCTAGAGTTACCAGCTATGAAAAACACTAGAACTCTCACGTACAGAACAACACCCAGGTCCTAGAATATTCAGGGACAGTCCAGTATCGAGGTTCTAAACTTCTCAGCTACAGACCGATGCTCAAGTTCTGGAATTGTCAGCTGTTGAATAACATTGGAATTCTAGAACTCTCATATATAGAACAGTACCGGGGTTCTAGAATTGTCAACTGTGAAATAGCACGGTTAGACAACAATACCCCAGTTCTAGAATGTTCAAGGACAGACTGATATTGGCGTTCTAAAATCCTCAGCCAGAGACCAATACTCAGAATCCTTAGCTATGAAATAACATCGAAATTACAGAACTCTCGGGTTCAGAGCAATACCCAGGTTCTAGAATATTCAAGGGCAGACCAATATTGGGGGTCTCAAATTCTCAGATACTGTGCAGTACTAGTTCTGTAATTGTCAGCTATGAAGTAACACTGGAATTCTAGAACTCTCAGGTACAGAACAATACCCAGGTTCGACACTCTTCAGAAACAGACCAATGTCATGTTTTTACAATTCTCTTCTAGAGACTAAAGCAGAACTCTTGAATATAGAATAATACCCATGTTCTAGAATACTCAGGGAGAGAACAATATTGTGGGATGAAATTCTCAATACTCGGGTTCTAAAATTGATAGCTATGAAATAACAATGGAATTCAAGAGTACCCTTGTATAGGACAATACTCAGGTTCTAGAATTGTCAGCTATTAATTAACACTGGAATTATAGAACTCACTGGTATAGAAAAATAGGCAGGTTCTAGAATATTCCAGGACAGGCTGTAATAATAATAATAATAATAATAATAATAATGATGATGATGATGATGATGATTATTATGATTATTATTATTATTATTATTGTTATTATAATAACTGCAGGAGTGGGATTAAATAAAACAATCTCTAGTTGAGACACATTACTGTGAGTGATGTAGCTGAGGTTGAGCAACACTTGGAGCCAGAATTCACACACCATGCTGACACTGCTGACATTTCTACATCCACAACATTTTTTCCAGGCTTTCAAATTTAATTAAACTGAAAAACCTTCTGATTTAAGCCCCACCCACTTTGGGTTTAAATCTGAATACAGATATTGGCATTGTGTTACACCACTCCTGTATAGTATGTCAGATACCGTAATATTATTTGTAATATATTTCAGTTTTTGTATTTAAATTTTTTTTATTTTTTTATCCAGCATAACGAATGGCTAGGTGTTCTGAAACCATACTTCATTTATATATGTTATGCTTACAGACTACTGCACATTTTTGTTCCTCAGTAGATAATTATGTATGTTTTAACTGGGACTTGACACTGGGCTTTCTTCCCTGAGACACATAAAATATGTTTAGAAACCGAGGATAACCTTCAGCTAACGAATACATGTTATAATGGCATGCAGGTGACAAGCTAGTTAGCTGCCAATTTAATGTTTATTTTTATTTCACTTGGCTGTATATAAAGTCGGACATTTATCAGCAAGGATTTTATTTGTTTATTTATTTTAGCGTGCATTCATTTTGGTTCGAATTCAGCCAAGTTGCTAAGGAACTATCTCATGCTGCCCTTGTCTCCTCCTCTTGTTATTCCGAGTTGCTCTCTGAAAATGATGTTAAACTGACACCAACGCCAGGAATTTTAAAATAATGACTGTTTCATTTGGCTTGTGGAGCAGTTTCACGTTCGTCAGTGTTTCTGGCCACCAAGTAGCATCTCCTGTGCCAATCTCAGGTCAGAGGTTCAGCCAGTCAGCTGTCTCTGTCAGAGAGATAGAAAGTAGTGAGGAGTTTTTAATGATCGTTTTCTTCAGGGGAATATCAAGTGGCTCGTTTTTGCCAGATGACCCAGTTTAGTTTAGCAACCCAGTTCAGAAGTTTGCACATCCAGGCAAGGGGTGTAAGCTGCACGCTGATCCAGTACCCATCTGCAAAACTTTTTTTCTTTGCCAAATACTATTTGATTAGGAGTACACTGAAGATTTCTGGAGTAATTGAATTTCAGTTTGAGTCAATTTGGAAACGTTAGACTCACAATCGGATTGTAGTGCAGCGGACGTGCGTTTAAAGCTGATCTTTATTTAGCAAAGATATGCACAATACGGACAAAAACACCATGTCGCTGCACAGTGAGGTAGCAATGAGTCTTGTGATATATTCAACCACCGGCTAGCGAACCCTTCATGTGACATGGTTACGTGTTGGCCTGCGTTATTAAAACAAGAATGATTTCCATTTGTTGGATCGTGCGAATGTCGTGAGTCATCTAGAAGCTCTCATCTGGAGCGTCACATTCACAGAAACTCATCTGGAGCGTCGCAGTCATAGAACCTCTCATCTGGAGCATCTGCAGTTGGTCAGCTTGATCAAAGCGCACAATAAAACATTTATGAATCGGTTAGATCCGTTGTTCTCAAAGTGGGCTCTGTCAAATCAATCTTACTAAGGAATACTCGGAAAAGAGCTGTTAATGTGATGCAAAATGTTCTCCGTCTACGCTTCATTCCTGCGTAACTAGGTCTAGGTTCTTTTGGTGAAAAGTCCAGGAATGAAAAACTCATAAAGATGAAGGGACACATTTGCGTAATGAGTTTTTTTTTTTTTTTTTTTTAATTGGAATGTACTCATGAAATTAATGTTTTGTGATCATGGGGGGTCGAATTTTTGTAATTAAAAGGTGTCCCTTGCTGCAAAAGAAAAATTGACAATCCCTGGACTAGTGAGCCAATTTCCATACTTGTGTAATGTACCAGTGTTGGTACCAGATTGCGCCAGAGTGTAAATATTTTATTGTACGCTCATTTATGAACCGAGGAATAATGGATCAGAAAGCACTGTATATCATCACAACTGAGTGACAGGATTACGCAAATCAGCACAAGCTCGGAACGTGGTTGGGCGTCTGCCAAATGCCCTATACGTAAATGTAGTCATTTTCTTCGATCGTAGGTTCTTCTCTTAAGGTAACCATGTGGAATTACACTAGTGATTCAACCTTTTACAGAAAATATGTATGGCACAATTAGATTTATTTTAT
>NC_030429.2:23265085-23297585 GCF_001660625.3 Ictalurus punctatus | reverse complement strand
GATCTGTTCTGCATGTTCGGGGGCAGCATTTCTGCCCTGAAGCAATATTCAGCATGGGCAATATAAATATGAGTGCTACCTCATATTCCCTTTAAATTCAGCCTAAAGAGGAACAGTTCAGTTCCCTCTCTACTCCAGATGTATTCAATCAGTCAAAACATGATTGGTGTGTGTTCTTTAGTTCGGTACTGGATCTAGCGCATGTGCTTCTTCAGTGATGTCACACAGACGTGACGCAGTGCTAATATAAACATGAACCGAGCTTCACGCTGTAGAGGAACGCTGGACCGTTATGGAGGCGATCATCTTGGATATAATCACTTTGAAACACTTTATAATTTGTCATCCTAATATTATCTGGCAGGTGTGTGATTTTAAAATACTCACCCATGTGGTTTTGACCCTCAGTCAGCACAGTCCAACACGGGTATTTTTAAAAAAATTTAATGTTATATATGTTACCCAAAAAGGTTTGTTTTCCTTCTGGTCCTGCCTCTGAAAGCTGTAACAGAAAGCTGTAAGTAATACAGATGGTATTATAGTTTATAATTAAATTAGTGGAAGCTATTATTATTATTATTATTATTATTATTATTATTATTATTAATTGCTGGGGCAGTGATGGCTTGGCGATTGATGCTCTGGGTTACTGATCAGAAGGTTGGGGGTTCAAACCCCAGCACTGCCAGGCTGCCACTGTTGGGCCCTTGAGCAAGGCCCTTAACCCTCTCTGCTCCAGGGGGCGCTGTATCATGGCTGACCCTGCACTCTGACCCCAACTTCCTGACATGCTGGGGTATGTGAAGAAAAGAATTTCACCGTGCTCTAATGTATATGTGATCAATAAATGATTATTATTATTATTATTATTATTATTATTATTATTATTATCATTATTATTATTAAAGCATTTAAAATACAACTAAAACTTACCCAAAACCGCAGCATGCTCCTGAGAATCAAAAACTGTACACTGCAAATATAATAAAGTATAAGTATAATAAAATCTCTCATCAAAAAATATAAATATAAAAAAAATCTATACTAAAAAAAAATCTGGTCCACTATTTTTTGCTGGATTTCGGATCTCTATTAATAACAATAAATGATTTCATGATTTTTATTTTTTTCTTTAATTACTTTTTTATTTTATTCTATATTTGTGTACTTTATCTCCTTATGATTATTTTTGCAATTATATCTGAACTTGATCATCCTTGTGAATTCTATAATGTTGCTTTGTGATGTATTTCTTACTACACTTTGTGCTACTTTGTGTATGGAGAAGTGCTTAAAACATGAAAAGAAAAACGTCTATTAGAATTTTATTAGAATTATCCATCCGTTTTCCATATCGCCTATCCTATCCCGGGGAACTCGGGGCATGGGGCGGGGGACACCCTGGCAACCCGTCGCACTTCACAATCGCACACATTCACACACTATGGACAATTTGGAAATGTCAACCAGACTACAACGCATGTCTTTGTACAAGGACAAGGAAACCGGAGAACCCAGAGGAAACCCCTGACGCACAGGGAGAACATGCGAACTCCACACACAGGGCAGAGGCGGGATTTGATCGAATATTTTGGGCTTATTAGATACGTTACAGAAGCAGATGTCCGACATCAAACATGTCTCACTAGTCAGTTAAACCTGGGATGAGTGGTTAAATTGTTTAAATGTCTTTATTTTTTTCCGAAGCACTGATTTAATTCAAACAGGAGTATAGGAGGGAAAAATAAAAATAAAAAAAAGAATGGCCGAGAAACCGGTTTCTCAGACTGAATTTCCAGAAATACAATCATAATATCATAAACTGTAAGAAAAAAAGGTTTAGGTTAATCAATTAGGGTGATGTGAAATATTAATATACCCACGCAGACGGCACCTCTACACCATCTTACCATCTGCTGTGTGCTGGCTTGGACGTATACACAGACGCCTCTGTTTATTATCTCTGTCCTGTAATCCACATTCAGCAGTGTGTTCTCGTTCTCTCTCTCTCTCTCGCCGTCTCTCTTGCTCTCTCGCTCTCTCCTTCATTCTTTCCCTTGCTTTTCCCCCGCTGTAGTTCCTGCTTTTGTTTAGCGTCACTGCAGACGCCGCTCCACCCCCGTGTAAACAGATCAATACTTCATGTGTGTCCAGTAAAAGTGAGGGTGATGGTTGGAAGGATGAAAGAGAGAGAGAGAGAGAGAGAGAGAGAGAGTCAGTGTTTTTTTTTTTTTTTTCGGATCTGCACTAAAACAGGCGGTACAGAGTGTGCAGCCAAACTATTTGCTGCTTGGCCGGCGAGCTGGATCTCAGAACTGGACCTGCTTAATGGCGAGCCTGGGAGTCTTTCGGGTGGAAGCCTGTGTAGCGTAGCCTCTGTCATGAATGACGGGACAGTAGGCTTTTGTTTTGGCTTGAGATATCAATTTAGCCTTTTTTTTTTTTTTTTTTTGCTGTTATGTGGAAGGGAAATAAATTAGTTTTATTAGTCTTTCCGATGTAAATTCATTTATCACCGAGTGAGGAGTTAAATAATACTTAGAACACGTGCTGCTGTTGGAAAATAATCACCAATGATGTGGTGAGTTGCGGCACAACACGAAGCGTTACCGTTACTACCATGAAGTCGATTATTTTCCCATAGCAAAACATCCCAAAGTGTTTTATTCTTTGTGTACCATAGCAATTTGCCAATGAGTACATTTCTGCAAGTTCTACTTTTTATCCATTTCTAGTTACATTTAATGTTGTGGCATGTCCATGAAGCAGTTTAGTTCCTGCTCTTGTGTACATTATAACAGCTACAGTAAAAAAAAAGTCTTTCCAGGCTCTATTTTCTCTTTCCCTCTTGAAGACTATCCTGTGGTGGAAAAACACTGACATTGGAGACACTTTCCATACAGTGCCCTCCACTAATATTGGCACCCTTGGTAAATATGAGCAAAGAAGGCTGTGAACACTTTTTGATCTTTTGTTCCAAACTTTCACAAAAATAATCTGCTCTCATGGATATCAAACAATTGCAAACACAACACAGGTTTATACAAATATATTTTGTTAAATATAGGTATGCAACAATTATTGGCACCCTTTTATGGTAACATGATAACAGCTCTGAGTCTTCTCCTATAATCCCTGATGAGGTTGGAGAATACATGGCAAGGGATCTGAGAGCGTTCCTCCATACAGAATCTCTCCAGATCCTTCACATTTCGAGGTCCACGCTGGTGGACTCTCCTCTTCAGTTCACCCCACAGGTTTTCTATGGGGTTCAGGTCAGGGGACTGGGATGGTCATGGCAGGACCTTGATTTTGTGGTCAGTAAACCATTTTTCTGTTGATTTTGATGATGTTTTGGATCATTGTCCTGCTGGAAGATCCAACCACGGCCCATTTTAATCTTTGTCAGAGGCAGTCAGGTTTTCATTTAATATCTGTTGATATTTGAGTCCATGATGTCATGTATCCTAAGAAAATGTCCAGGTCCTCTGGCAGAAAAACAGCCCCAGAGCATTAAAGATCCAGCTCCATATTTAACCCTGGGCATGAGGTACTTTTCCATATGGCTTCCTCTCTGTGTGCTCCAAAACCACCTCTGTGTTTATTACCAAAAAGCTCTGTTTTGGTTTCATCTGACCGTAGAACCCGATCCCATTTGAAGTTCCAGTAGTGTCTGCACACTGAAGACACTCGAGTTTGTTTTTGGATGAGAGTAGAGGCTTTTTTCTTGAAAAACCCTTCCGAACACCTTGTGGTGATGTCGGTGACTTCAGATTGTAGTTTTGGAGACTTTCTGACCCTAAGACGCAACTAACTTCTGCAGTTCTCCAGCTCTTGGAGATTTTTTGCCCACTCGAACCGTCCTCTTCACAGTGCGTTGAGACGATATAGACACACGTCCAATTCCAGGTTGATTCATAACATTTCCAGTCGACTGGAACTTCTTAATCATTGCCCTGATGGTGGAAACGGGCGTTTTCAATGCTTGTGCTGTTTTCTTATAGACACGCCGCATTGTGTGAAGCTCAACAACCTTTTGTCGCACATCACAGCTGTATTCCTTGGTCTTACCCATTGTTATGAATGACTAAGTGAATTTGGCCTACGTCTTATCTCATACTTATACCCCTGTGAAACAGGAAGTCATTGTTGAACTTCATGTTCCTAGTCATCCAGGTGTACTAAACAAATGTAAAATATCAATGGGAATATACTTCAAATAGATTTTTCTCATATGAATTCGTTGGGGGTGCCAATAATTGTTGCACACCTGTATTTAACAAAGATATTTTTTGACAAACCTGTGTTGAATTTGCAATTGTTTGATATCCATGAGAGCAGAGTATTTTTGTGAATCCTTTGACCAAAAGATTAAAAGGTTAAACAATAAAGACAAATTTTCACAGCCTCCTTCGCTCACATTTACCAAGGGTGCCAATATTACTGGAGGGCCCTGTAAATGTTAAAGTTCACCATACCAACGGTTATGTTTTTCTTTGTTAACTAACATGTTTATTTCTTTATTATTAGTCTTGGATTATGTGGCGTGTCCGCCGCACAAGTCCTCACGAATGAGCTGTTACTATAGAAACGATAACATATCAGAACAAACGTGTTCTGATCAACACCGTATGTCCAATCAGATTCGAGAATTCAGCAGCGCTGTGGTGTAAATTCAAATGCGTAGAGATTTTTTTAAAAAAATAAATAAATAAATAAATAAACGAAAGTTATTTAGTGCTTTGAACTCAGCAACCTTGTTCAACCCAGGAAAGATGAGGGCTGATTGAAACAACATGGAAGGAGGGAAAGAAAGATCCGCGGGTCATCAAACTAGTGGCTAGGAAAAAGAAAAATGCAGCATAATCCCCGGTATAAAGGAGTAGTTCATACATCAAGGGTCTGAAGAGAAAAATAGTATAGAAGAGCTTTACAAATATAAAGGAAATGCTGTAGCTCTGAGGTCAGAACCTCACGTGACAGATCTTTTCTACAGTTAAGATATGATGTCATTGTAGTAAGGACATGTCAGTGATCTTGTGATGTGGCATGATTAACCCTTTCATGCATCGTTTATAAAACCTATTTAATGTTTTTATTACTCCATAAGTGCATGCGAATTCAAATGAAACTTGATTTATTTATTTTTAAAAATTTTTTTAAATCAGTAAAATTCATTCAAGGACGTCAAAGGAGTAAAACAGGATAAACACATTACTACTTTAAAAATACGTCCGGCGTTTTAGCCCCAAAATATTATTACGGAATGTTGCGTAAAATATTTTGGACTTTCGAAAGTATTGAAAATACTATTTTTCAACAAATTATTTATCAAGATACCGTTTATGTATATACACAGATCAGCCATAACATTAAAACCACTGACCGGTGACGTGAATACCATTTGATTATCTCGTTACAGTGGCACCTGTCATGGGGTGGGGTATATTTATTAGGTAGCAAGTGAACAGTCAGTTCTCAAAGTTGACGTGTTGGAAGCAGGAAAAAGGGCAAGCGTAAGGATCTGAACGACTTTGATGAGCTCCAAATTGTGATGGCTAGACTATTAGGTCAGAGCATCTCCAAAACGGTCCAAAACGGTTAGTACCGTACTAAAGCGGTCCAAGGAAGGACAACCGGTGAACCGGCGACGGAGTCATGGGCGCCCAGCGCTCACTGACGCGTGTGAGGATCGAAGCCTATCCCGTCTGGTCCTCTCCCACAGAAGACCTACTGTAGCACAAGATGCTGTAAAAGTTAATGCTGGCTCTGATAGAAAGCAGTCGGAACACACGGTCGACCACAGCGTGCCGCGTCTGAGGCTGCGTAGTCGATCGAGCGTGTGTTGGACGTGCTGAACAAACAAGTCCGATCCATGGAGGCCTCAACTCCCAACTTACAGGACTTAAACGATCTGCTGCTAACGTCTCGGTGGCGGATACCACAGCACACCTGCAGAGGTCCGTGCCTCGACGGCTCAGAGCTGTTTTGGCGACACAAGCGGGACACGATATTAAGCAAATGGTTTTAATGTTATGGCTGATCAGTGTGCGTCTTATTAAGAAAAGCTCATGTTTGTTGTAGTCTGACAATTGTTTCATTTTATTTCTGTCTTTTTACTTGATCTTACTAACTTTTTATGTAGAGAGTTTAGACCGAAACGCTGCATCCGACCCGCTCACCAAGTTGGATTGGAACAACACTTAACGCCGCTGGGGGTTTTTATCAGCTGAATCTCTTTGCATCACTCACCCCCGGAGATGTTCGAGGTGTATTATGGAAGATAAGTCTTTCACCTACCGCACCTTTAAGCAAGCGAACGTCAACTGAAATGTCGGAACGGTGACGTTCGTTTGAATCATTCACAGCTTTAGCCGCTGTTTTCATTTCTGCAAGCTTGCCTTGAGAGATGATTTTACCGGCAGATTTCCATGTTTTGCTTCCCAAATGTATTTTCCGAGAAAGCTGGCTCCACAGTTTCATCAGAACATATCACATTCAAACATATCACACACCTGGGGGGGGGGGAGGTTTGGCCTCGTCGCTGTCCGTGCTCGTCAATCTTAACGTTGAAATATTTCTTGCTGTACTTACAGAAATATTCCGGATTTGGAGATCGCTAAGCTCTACTATCTCATGACATGACTTACGAGTAATCCGATCAACACCTATCACTTTGTACATATGAGGTAAATATAATCAAATGCTACAGCGTTCATGGGTGCATTGCTCGGTTGGGGTGGATGGAGTATTAAAAATCAGGATAATGCTGTGTATAACCTTTCTAATATTGTATATGTGACCGTGTGTGAGTGAAGGCACGATACACGGAAGGGTTAAAGGTTAGCCTGCGTTATTTTGAGTTAAACGATTCGCTTGCGTTAAGAATGACGAATGTTTACGCTTTGATTTCGTTTGTGTGTTTCAGCCGTCCCTAATATCACCAGTGTAAATGTCATTACTCTCCTAATGTATAACTAATGATCTACGGCACAGCCTGGGATCTTCACCAATGTAGCTTTGGACCAAAACTGCACTGTTAGTGGAGGGGTGTGAGGGGTGTGTGTGTGTGTGTGTGTGTGTGTGTGTTTGCTGAAGTGAGGAGGGTAGCATTGTTGTTCTTATGTGTAAGCTTTTTATACATTATCTAGACAGACGTGGTGAATTCTCCGAGTTTTTCCCTGCGTGAATTTTAAACACAGCCCCATCTGTAGTGCTTAATCAGTCGGATCAATAATCAACAGCGAGCTCATCTCGAGTGGCTTTCTATTCGACGTCTGAAGAGGATGCCGATCCAATCACGTGAGAGGTTTGCCGATGGTTACCAAGGCAACTAGTCGAGTGTCCCGTTCTGCACTCGAGTCTTCTCGTCAGGGGATTCACCCAAAATCTGCCATTAGACTCTGATTATTCTAATGAGGCTCCGTTACCGAGCAGAAAACGGCGAACCACAGCGACAGGCTTCCGGTCCTGCCTCAGCGTCACTGCTCTTCCACAGAGCTGAGGGATTTGTACACTCATTCAGAGTAGCCTCTCCGTTCATGCAGCGTTTGTGTGTGTGTGTGTGTGTGTGTGTGTGTGTGTGTGTGTGTGTGTGTGTGTGCGTGCACCTGTTGTGCTTCTTTTTTTGAGTGTTTCATTTAACATGTGCACTACAGTACAGTATAGTCTCTCTCTCTCTCTCTCTCTCTCTCTCTCACACACACACACACACTCCCTCTATCAGTCTATCTTTTTCTCTCTCTGTTTTTCTTTCCTCTCTTGATCTGTCGGTCTCACTCTCTTTTGATCTGCCTCTGTTCTCCCACTCTCTCCCTCTTTTTCTTCTTCTTTTGATTTGTCTCTTTCTCTCTTCCTCTATTCATCTGTCTCTCTCTCTTTGTTTGTCTCGCTTGATCGGTCTCTCTCACTCTTGTTCTCTCCCTTACTCTCTTGATCTGTCTCTCTCTCTCTCGATCCGTCTTTCTTATCTTCTTCTCCCCCTACCCTCTTCTTCTCCTCTGACGCTCTTGATTTCTCTCTCTCTCTCTAGGTTATCTCTATCTATTTATCTATCTACCTGCCTCTTTCTCTTCCTCTATCGATCTGTCTCTTGCTCTTTTTCTGCCTCTTTTGATCTTTCTTTCTCTCATTTTCTCTCCCGCCCTCTCTTCCTCTGTTAATCTGTCTGTCTCTCTGCATGCCTCTCTCTCTCCTGATCTTTCTCATCCTCTCGTGATCTCTCTCCATCTCCCTCTCCCTCTCTTGAGCTGTCTGTCTCTCCATCTCTCTCTCTCTCTCTCTTCATTTATTTAACTCTGTCTCTCTCTTCATCTATCTAACTCTTTCTCTATTGATCTCTCTCTCTCTCACTCACTGTCTCTCTCTCTCTGTGCGGCTCGGAGTATTAAAGCGATTATGCCTATTGTCTCTGCAGAACTGATAAGGTATTAAAGACCTCTGTGATCAGATTGAAATTAATTCTAAGCTTATTCAAATTCAGTTATCCTGCCGTGAGGAACACAGTTTCCTTTTTTTTTTTCGCCCGTCCTGTCTGTCATTCTCCTTCCTTTTCTTTCTTTCCACTTGATCTGTAACCTTCACACACAAACAGGGTTTTATCTCGTGATCCGTCAGTAAAACTGCCTTTAAGCTCAGTCAGAGGGCCGTTGCCCTCAAGGCCGCCGTTCTCAAGTGCTATTAAACGCCGAACTCGTCACCTCGTCTTCGAAAACCGGCTGCGCGAGCCGCAGACGTGCTGCAGCGTTTGAGTGGGCCGTCACTCACTGATGTGAACTTCGCTCCATTCACTTTTCTCCGGTCGTGACGGTCGACAGTAGCATGAAGCATCGCATCTAGAGATTCGGCATGATGTCATGTGATGACATATCATTTTAATATTCATATATCTGTAAGCGTTAATGAGCGGATATTCGGTTAATTGCCAGGAGATGAGACAACGTGAGTTAATCACGTATCATTTCTCTCCTGTAAGCTTTTCTCTGCTCCACTTTAATTCGCTCAGAGGCGGCACATCTGGTCAGGTGCTTGACAGATGTAATATCGAGGCATAACGAAGAGAAACATTAAATGCACAGCAGAAACGTTACCGTATGTCTGTCCTGCCGAATGTCAGGTCAGTATTTCAGTCCGTAGCCCTGCTATAATAATAATAATAATAATAAGAAGAAGACTTTCAAGACTCTCAAGGACACCTTACAGACATAATCAAGTTTACAATAAAAGGACACAGAAGATAAATATAATCATAAAGAAAGATGAGCATTATGATAGGAATAAATACCAACATAAATAAAAGTTATTTGTAGTAAGCTAGTTTTAAAAGTGTTTTGAGGAGGGACTTAATTACTTAATTATTATCCGGCGGTAAAGAGTTCCAGAGTCGTGGAGCAGCGCTGCTAAATGATCTGAACCCCATAGAAGTCAGACGCACCGAAGGTAGGAGAGATAGAGAGAGAGAGAGCGCAGTGTACACGCTGACGTCGGGTCACATACGAACTTTGTGAAAGTTCTAAATGCCACAGAGTCCAGGAGTGAAATGTGGAAATTGGATTCGGTATAGGTAATCATTTACTGAAGTCATTGGGGTTAGGGTGAGGGTTCTCACCCCCCCCGTCAGCTCTCCTCTATCATACAACAGGGTGAAAGCTAACACGTGCTTCCTCCGAGACACGTGAAGCCGGCTCCGTCATCGGACAGCATCACACGATCCGAGGAAAGCGTTATCCGTGCTCTTTCGCATACCTGAGCGCGCACACGCACGTGATCGGCTAGCGTCACTGTGCGAACGCAGACCAGTTTAGCTCTCCAGGCCACAGACGTCGATCTCTCGGAGAACGCTTTTCCGTCGCGCCGCTCGGGAGCTCTGTAGTTTTTATGACTTATAAAAGAGTTCCACTAAACGTGATCGGAAATGTATTTTCTCTTTTATCTCGAGAGCTTCATATGCGCCCGCCCACTCCCGCTCTCGATACTTTTTATCCCAACTAGGCTGGTGGTGTGCTCTGCGTTTTATAAAGTATTACGTTCTTTTTCATGTTTTTTTTTTTCCCTTCTCCCCCCCCCTGACGTCACGAGGACGCAGGGTAAAATGAATACCAAATAAAGGTTTCAGTGTTCAGATAGCCACGCACACGCCTGGTTTATATATCACCAACAGAGCCAGTGAATGAAAACGGATTTATATACAACCACAATAGAGCAGGAGTTTTCAATTTAAATTTGTAAAGGTTCGGCTACGTCGAATTCCTTGCTTACACAGGTCTGGGTAAGGAACTAGCATGAATGATGACAGCAATTACCTTTTAATGCGTAATGCTTAATGATTGTGTCTATAAATAAGACTCATCAATTTGAAATGATTACGTTGTGTTTCATACTGGTTTTTCATGTTGGCTCTTTGGACCAGTGCCACGGACTCGGAACAGACGAGACATCTGTTTGATTCGGAGTGCAGAATAAATGCGTGCTACTCTATCCAAACGTCATTAAACATGTTTTTCTCGTTGACTCTTTTTTTCAGACTCGAGTAGTCTGTGAAAGCTCCTCCCTGAGCTGCCTTCATGTGAGCGATTTATATAAAATCACGTGAGGATCTGCTACAAAAGCCGTAACGGTTCATGACGCTGAATTACAGCCAGAGTGTCGAATACGATGAAATCCTTTCCTGGGTGCGCATCTGGACTGAGCCCAACGATAGCATGAGCAACGCAGCAGCTAGTTCGATGATTATCCGCATAAGGGGGATCCCGGGTGATTTCTAACTAGCACCGTATCTCTAGTTTCCTAAGAAATAAATACAGTCGTTTTCCTTCTTTCTAAAGACTGTGGAATTACATCCCGCTCTATGGACTGCGGGGTCTGACAGGGTTAAGAAATCGAGAACGTTTTCTCGACGCGTTGCGCGCATGCACACTTAATATCCGATTTACAATTGCTTGTTTACTTGACGTAAGTGAGGCATAATCCTTTACGAGCCTAGTTGAGGGTTATGTGCATTGAAATCATATTGGCTCTAATGGCTGGGTATGAATGCCGCTGCCTTTTCCCAAGCTTTTGTAATATATAATTCATAATTCATACCATCTATTCATACTGATCATATGACATACTTTTAAAGCTTCAATCAGAACATTGTTAAGGTCTTTTCTTATCCATGTGGTTCCGCTTATCCATTGTAACTCTTTTCTTCAACACTGAAACGAAAAAAAATACGTATTTAACCATTTAAATGTGTGTTAAACCATCTCATGGACCATCCTTTCATTTTTTTTTATTTTTTTTTTCTTCCCCTTAAGGTTTCTTTGAGGAAAATGCCTGCATTTTGCTTGTAATTGAGTAATAGGATTGAGCTACTTGGGGCTTTTTTGTTTGTTTGTTTGTTTGTTTTTACATAGAATTAGCAAATGTAGAAAACGCGGTTAGCTAGAGTCCATGCTAAAGATACGAGGACATTAAGGACATTTTGTTTCCACTCTTATCAGTCAATATAATTGAAAATAGACAGAAAAAAAACAATGAGAGAACTTACTTTTCTTGTTCTCACGATCTACGGGAAATTCAGATGAGGCAACTTCCACGTGACTCACGTAACGAGGTGGCGGGGACGTTCTGATTAAAATGTATATTCACAAAAATAATAAGATTTAAATATATATACACACACACACACACACATTTTAACGATCATATTTCAGTGTGGCCTGGGGCAAAATACTGTTTTTGAAGTTATTTATCTGAAACATGCACACCGGTTCCCGTGTTTTGAAATGTCTTTTATCTTTATATACATATGCGTAAATGTACCGGGACACAAATGTCATCCCAATACAGCAATTTAGTGAACCGTGTAACATTCAGTTAACATTCCGTGTGGATGATCTGTATTTTCTTGCCTCTTTTGTTAGTTGCTCTTTTTGTTTCAAGCTCACTCTCTCAAACTTCAAGGGCAGAAAATACAGAAATCTCATTAAGTTGTGAAAATCATAGCCTGTAAACTCGTTAGCAAAAGTTTGCTGTCTGAATTCGGTTAAAAAAAAAAAATAAAAAAAACCCCCCACATATCTGCCATAGCAAAAAAAAATAAATTAAAAAAAAAAAGGAACACTAATTAACCTTTAGCGCTCTTCCATCCCTGTGCGCTGTTGGAGACGCCACCACTGTACAAGCTGTTCCAACATTTAGCATTGATTTTTCCAAATTTCTAAATCAGCCCTGCATTTTTCAAATTTTTTTCCCCTCCCCAGCTTCTTTGGTCTAAGTGTGATCTTCGTAATTAGCAATACAAGCTTGTCCAAACAAACTGGTGTGTAACGGTTCATCAGTGACAGCAGCGGTCAGTTTTGCATAGACTGCCTCACTTATGGGCTGGATGGGTTGCCATGGCAATGGCATGGTTCTGACAGCTACAGTAAAGTGTCTGGGCCAAATGGACATTTGAACTGCTATAATTCATACACACAAGTCTTGAGTGGCACTCTTGGTTGTCTTTTAGTCAGTTTAGTGTTAAAAAAAAAATACATTGCAGCAGAGATGTGTGCGTTTATAAAAATTTCTATCCATTTATAAATAAGATGTCAAAAAAAATATGAAGAACACTGATTGATCGTAACCAGTGAACGATTGCAGGACCGTTACTTGTTGTGCGTGTGTGTGTGTGTGTGTGTGTGTGTGTGTGTGTGTGTTTATGTATGTCTGACTCAATTAATTATTTTTTCTTTTTTTAATGAATATGCAGACACATTTTTTGTGTGTCTGTCTTTAAGGAGTGCGTAGTGTGAGTTGGGGACAGAAGACGACTCATGCATGTTTCATTACGATGGGCTCATCACCTCGGTGATGCCAGCCCGTACCCCCGTCACTCACTAACCGGAACGTATCATTAGTCTCTCTCTCTCTCTCTCTCTCTCGTGCGTGCACACACACACACACACACACACACACACACTCACACGTACGGACCCGTCTGCGCTCCGCTGGGCGGCTGTGAGTGTGTTTCTAATTAGCACCTGAGAGAGAGGCGGAGTCATTAATATGCAGCGCAGAGGTCACACTGCTCTGCCGTTGCCATAACGACAGCATGGATATGAAGTCAGGCTTCATATTTTAACATATTAATACTCTGAAAGAGAGCAGCAGTTTATTTAATTTAGAGAAGAGCATGTACATGAACCCTATCAGGATCAGGACGGTACAATTCACCCTGACTTTTGCCATCATGGCAGCAGCGCACTGAGTACAGAGACTGAGGTATCGATTTAGACCTGCTGTACTGCAGAGATAGATAGATAGATAGAAAAAAAAACACATCGATCCATCAATCAGGTTGTGTGACAATATTAAAAAAAATAAAAAATGTTTGATGGATTTTTGCTTTTGGTGCAGTGTAGACGCATAGATGCCCTGAAGAGTAACATGCATTTACATTAACACCATCTTAAGACACATCTGGTACTTCGGAAGATTGCTCAATGAGGCTTGAATAGCTGGAGGCCAGAAAATCAATGTTCATGTGGTAGTCAGGAAGAATTTAGACGTGCAGTTGTTAAGGGGGAAAAGGCTTGAAGGGTTTCTGAGGGGTGAAGATGGAGGAAGATTCACGGAATTTCAGAGCGAATTTGAGTCAGACATGGTCGTTTTGATTTGTCAGTCTTTGCCCGGTTTTCCATTTTTAAATTGTTGTCCAAACTACTGTGTGAGAATACATTTGAATTAAGCCCACACAGAACAGATGAAGATCCTAATGACGGTGGTTCCAAATGACACTTTTTTGATATGCAGTCAGTCCTAGTGCTCCATTTGACCTCGTGTATTGACCAGCCTTTAAACAAATTTGTGGTGATTGTGGATTGAGCTTACATTATTGAGATCCCTTTTTTTAAAATGTAATTGTGGAAAAAAAAATAGTATGGGTGTTGGGAAATGCTGTGTCAGAAATGCAACCTTTATTCTGTCATTATTCTGAGTTTCTGATCTGTTCAATTCGGACAATACTGTTCGGACATGAAATATATACGTAAATTCAGTTTGCATAAGATTTACCTATGTAAAGCAGAAAAGAACAGGCTTCATTTGTTGTCCAGTGTAGAGTTTAAATACCATGGTTCCTCTGTTAGGGCTTTTTCAGGGCAGCATAAAAAAAAGCTCTGTCATTGTAAAGACAGACCGATGATGTGATTTGTGATGTGGCATTTAAGGTTGGGTTTAGCTTGTGAAAATTCCTGGTGTTGTTCAACCTCAGACCCTAATGGAAAAGTCGCATGCCCTGATTTGTTTGTGTCTAAAATCAGTTTTTAGATTTAGATCTAAATATATAGATTTTTTTTTTTCTCTTTCTCTGGTTCTTTAGTTTCAGCGCTTTCTTTCGTTTCATTCATTCGTTCTTTCTTTCTTTCTTCCCTTTACTGTCTATCTGATGTTGTTAATACATCTTGTATTCTGGGAGATGTGTTGGCTTGCTCTGTGGAATGCCTGAACTTGTGGACCCCTCCAGCAAACCCATAGACCTCTCTTGTTCTGGGCTGCCATTCCTGTTTTGTTTACTGGTTTATCTGTTCACCCAACAGAAATAGTTAAGAAACTAACTTGGATTCAGTCTGAAACCATATTGTATTGATACTTAACAAATGCATAAACGGAAATCTATAGCATGTGCTGCTGGTTGTGAGTATTTATCTTGATAACATGTTTAACTTATCAATATTTAGTTAATGTAATAGTGTTACATTAAATTGAATTGTTGTTTCCCAACGTATAAGCCTCACAAGTAATTGAGCAATATTTGGTAACCTGTAGAAAGAAGGTATTTTAGTCTTTTAATAGTTTATTGTAATTTTCTAACCATGCTTTCATTGTCTGTGCACAGGTAAGTTGTTGGTGATGACGTCATATGAAGCTCTGCACTGGAGCTGATGTTTCCGATCAGCGGGGGACTCCGGAGCCAAGGCTGGGCGACTCCGGAGCGGACTGAGGAACTGCAGAGACCCGCTCCTGTATCGGGAATCCACTCTGATCACCTCGATCCCTTCCTCCCTACCTTTGCAACCCCTGCAAACTCCTCTGTCAGGCTTGCCCCTGAACCATATCAGTGCAGTTACCATGTCCAGCCGAAGGAAGTCCTTCACTCCATGCATGGTCTCTGTTAGTGATGTGGAAATGGGTGGCCCTATGGAAATGGATATATTGGATGACGAATTGGTAGAGGACAGACCATCCTCTCAGCAGCCTTCATTAGATGTGCATCAAGAATCTAGGCAGTGTGTGGCTATAGGGGATGAGGAGGGTTATGTGGAAAGGACAGGAGAGAAGATGGAAGAGAAGTCCTCCATCCCACAGAAACAACAGAGTAGGGGCTACCAGTGTAAGTACTGCTCCTTCTCTACCCAGAATCTCAGCGACTTCAAAGAACATGTGTACTCCACGCACCCCAACGTCATTCTGAACCCTCTGTACCTGTGTGCTGTCTGCAACTTCAGCACCAAGAAGTTTGACTCCCTCACAGAACACAATGAAACCGAGCATCCAGGTGAGAGCAATTTCAAGTTCAAGCGGATCAAACTTGACAATCAGACCGTCCTAGAGCAAACCATTGAGATTGAGGATGACTCAAACTCTCCAGAATCTAAGCTTATGCAAGATGATGATGATGATGCCTTTGAATTTTTACCCTCATGCCCATCAACCATGCAGAATGTTGAAAATATAATCTTTAATAATAGAAATGAGGTAGAGAGTAATTTAGATCATCTGCTGTTAAAGGATCAGATCACTGCAGTGAATGTAAACGGAACAATCATCATCCCTGAGCCCATGATGCTAGAGGGGCTCTCCCATGTTATGCCTCTTCTGCAGCGTCCCCCAAACCTGAGCTCCATTCCAACAATTGCTGTTCCTCTGAACACAAGCAAGTACAATCCATTACTGGACACCAACACTACACTCATTACGTCCTTCAACAAATTCCCCTATCCAACTCATGCAGAACTCTCCTGGCTCACTGCTGCTTCCAAGCACCCTGAAGAGCAGATCAAGGTGTGGTTTACCACCCAGCGGCTCAAACAGGGCATCACCTGGTCACCAGAAGAAGTGGAAGAAGCCCGTAAGAAGATGTTCAATGGCTGCATGCCTCCTGCTCACCACACATTCACCGTTTTGCCTACGCCTGTGAGCGAACCAGTTGCCACCAGCCAGTCTGTTGCACCAGCAGTGTCCTGCCATGTTACTGGACAGTCGACTCTGTCACCTGCTACCACTGCAAATGGAACTTCTGCTGCCTGTGCGACTGTCACTGTGACAACAGTTACTAATATGCATAATCTCAAGCGCCCTTTGGGACTATCAGCGGTGGCCCAGGATGTAAAGCGCCCCATGATTCCCACAGATGAACACAAAGAAAAGTTACGTATGGCACCTCCACCGGTCCCACCCCTAGAGAGACTATCCATGGCTCCTCCTCCTGTACCCCCAGACAGTAAGAGATCCATGCTTCCACCTTTGATTACAACAGACATGAAACGACCTGTTGTTGTCCCTTATGCTTTGCACAAGGGGAAAATGCCAATGGTATTTCCGCTGGCACCCCCTAAAGATAAGGTACCCATGGCCCCCCCTCCCCTGTTACCCAGAGATAGAGTATCTATGGTTCCCCTAGTTTCAACTGATCTAAAGAGGTCGACAGTTCCCCAGCAAATCAGAAATCAAGCTCCTGCCTTTTCTGTAATTTATAAAGACAAACTGTCACCTTTACCTACTGATGTAAGCTTACCCTTGGTGCCCCCATTGGTGACTTCTCAAGTGAAGAGACCACCAATCATTCAGACTGCACGGGCCCCACCTGTTGCCCCAAACTTGATCCCCACTTTCTCTCTGGAGAGTAAACCACTAGAGCTGTCAGTGGAGCAAAAGCCCACAAGCTCAGAGAGTCGACCCACAGAGAGTCAGAATGGTAATAATAGAGTCCCCTGTGGGGATGGTAAAAAATGGTTTTCTGATCAGAGTGCACTGGCCCATAATGGTTTACGGCACTTAAATAATAATTTTGCTCCAAAGGAGCGTCCAAAAACAGTCCCAACCCAGTTCCCTCTCCTGGAAAGACTGAAGGGGAAAACTGCTGAGCAGCTAAAAGTTTTAGAAGAGAGTTTTCAGAGGAATAGTTTCCCATCACACAATGAGGTTGACCACATTGCAATCACCACAAGACTCTCCAGAGAGGAGATTGACAGCTGGTTCTCAGAAAGAAGAGCCCTTCGAGACAACTTAGAAAAAGCCCTCCTAAATTCCATGGGATCCAAGAGGACTGACATTGCAGAGAGAAGATCACTTTCACAGCACCAACATGCTTTGCTTAATGGAGTTTACAAACAAAGTGGGCTACCCATATGCCCTCTCCCTCCTATCATTGCCCCCACCTCATCATCTGTGCCTATGGATAGGAAGTCCCTCAACCTTCTTAAAGATGTCTTTGTCCAAACACGGTGGCCTTCACCTGAAGAATATAGTTATCTGGAGGCACAGACAGGTTTGGCTCGTACCGACATTGTCAGATGGTTTAAAGACAGCCGTCTGGCTCTGCGCAGTGGAACTGTCGAGTGGAAAGAGCTATTCCACAAGCTAAGTGGCAGCGAGTCGAACGGCCGGCTGATCTCAGATCAGCCCTTGAATGTCATTCTGCCAAGTCAGGAACGGAAGACGCCTACAGCGGAGTGCACCAAACTAAGCAGCCAAGAGATCAAAGAGTGGTTCAACAACTCACTCGGCCAGCGTGGGTCCGAAGTGGGGAGGAACGGAGGTCAGAATGGAGGCAGCGGGGAGAAGTGTGGAGGGTGGGTGGAAGAGGCAGTGGGGACTAAGATGGCATCGCGAGAGCTGGTCTCAGACACGGATTAGGGCACAAGAACGAGATGGGCAGAAGAAGAGGGTAAGTTTGATCAAATTTTCTTATGCTTTTCTGGTCTGTTGATTATTGAGACAGAGGGGACACAATAGACCGCTCCTCATCAAAGGATTTGGCTGTTGCCATGGAGATTTGGAATAGAGGACTGGAACCCAGGTTGGGCTCTTTGATGTTGTTCCCTTAAGAAAAACAAAGCTGTGCAGCAGGGAATTGAGACATACTGAGATGTTGCTATGCAAATAATGCAGACTTGATGGTTAACTACAGTATACTATCGGCGAGATAGAGGAGCTATCACAATAAAGAAGAAACAAATATCTTTTTTTTTCTAGCTTGAACTAGTTTCTTTGTTCATAAAAAGTATTTTCATTAGAAAGTTTGCATTTGGCTTACAGGTGGCATATTGATTTTTCTTTGGTTGCCAGATGTTTTGTCACAGAATTGCAATTTTTCCAGCTCATGGGCAACCTGGACCCTGTTAATTTATACCGTCACTATTATATTATTTCAAATATAATGTCCCATAATTTTCTACTGTCTCTTAGAACACATTGTTCACATTATGTTACATTGTCTGTGTTAGTTCAAAGGTTGATATAAAACAACTCGGTTTCTTACTATTTAAATAAATGGATACTGTCGGTATCCTCAAACAATATGCAGGTGATCAGACTAAAAGGTCTCTAAAAGTAATAGGAAGCTTGAATTGTTAAATTTGGATGTTTTGATGTTCCGCTTAAAAAATTGGAGAGCATGACCTGGCCAAGTATTTATTTATTTATTTATTTATTTATTTTTAAAGATTCGCTTAAAGGCACAGCTCTTGTTATTCTGATGTTATTGACATTTCTTTCTTTTTTAAAAAAAAAAAAAAAGAATAAAGAAAGAAAAGCTATTTTTTAAAATAATTTTGAACATAAATATAGATAAAAAAAAAAAAAGCCCTTGGGAGCTAAGATGTCAAACTCGGCAGAATAGTTGGTGGCAGTGTAACTTCCAACTCTTTTGATGATCCAATTACTTGTTAATGTGGCAGAGTATCTAAAATCTCCCAAGCAGCTTGAGTTCGTTCATACAGGTAGCACACGAGTCAGCATGAAATTCCTTTTGGGGTTCATCAGCAGTCTGGTGTAGTCAGTAACTCAGACTGTCAGAGTGCTAATGATGGCTTTGTTCCAATTCTCCACAGGTAGGAACTGCTGCCGCTGTCATTTTGCACAGTAATGGATGAAAAGAAAAGAAGAAGAACAAGAGAGGTCTACTCTGAGATGTATTTTTGGAACCAATGATTTTTCTCTTGCCCTTTTCCACTGCACCAGCTAGCAAACGGCACCAGACGGGAGCAGAAGGATCCTGGTCACAGCGCAGAGTCCTGATCTGCAGCGGTGATTCTGAAACACGACTTGGTGCTTCATGTGGTTTGAAGCAGTGAGGGACAGGATGAATGCATGGAGGAGATCAAGACCATCGAGTGCCAAAGCTGGATTTGCTGCATAACTACACTTTAAAGAAAAAGGTTCTTGTAAATATTTTTTTTTTCTGTACTGCTACAGATTTGTACAATTTTGCCAGATACTTTTTGTTACATTTTATAATGGGAGCGAGGGGCTCCCAGATTTTGCTCTAGCTGGTCTTTTCAGTGGACATGTCCTACATTTTATTTTTTTTTTATTTTTTGGGTTTTTTTTTTTTTTTTTTTTGTAACAACACCATGCACCACTACAGGCATTGGCAATATATCAAACGGACGTTCATTACAGTTTGTCTTTGGAGGGACTTCTTCAAATCAGTGCATTTACTGACTGTTTCAAGGTGCTGTTAAACTTTCTGGATATTACATGCCGTCGCTTTTGCTATATTTACAGTTCTTACAGCGTGATATTTTGCAAACAACAGTTTAAAAAAAAAAAAAAGGAAAAAAAAAAAAAAGAAGGAAAAATCACTTTGCTGTTAAACACACCAATGGACAAATCTGCAAATCTGTTTTGTCCTGTACAGGAATAAAACACTCTCAATCGCCAGCGTTTATATGCGATAGTTCAATTCCAACTGTAGAAACAATTAACCCGGTACCAGATACACGTTCCATATTTACTGCTTCTGTAATGTCAGCGTCACATATATTAGAAATACTGTACTTATACCAAGGTCCTGCTTACTACTCTCCAAAAGACAGATGTTGTCTGCTGTAATCCAATAAAACACAGCCTACCTAAAAAGTTTGGTTTGCAGAAGTTGTACCTCTTTGAACCGAATGCTCTGTATTCAATAAGACATCCTCAAGGTCCTTAAGAACAGTTTCCTAACTCCTGAGACAACCGATCTTAAATCCTCGATCCGTTTTTAAGGACATCACACGCTAGGTGAGGTGTATTGGGAGTTAGGAAACCATGGAAGTGTACAGAGCTGTGGGTTCCCAGGACTGGAGGAGGATTGAGAAACCCTTGATCTAATTTTGCATCATCTGGACCAGGGGTCATCAACTGGTGGACCTCAATCTGGATGTGAACCCAGACAAGTATTTCAGTGGACCGAATCGAGTACTGCAACAGAGCCGATAAAGATTTAAAAACTACCTGCAGTTCAGTGATTCTGGTTTTCTAAGCATGAACCATCACCGGTTTCTGTAGCAGATCCTCTCTTGTGGTTTATCCAATAACTTACATTTATGTGAATTATTTAGCTGACGACAGCTCATCGGACCAGAGACTAGCTACAGGGCTAGAGACTTTAGCTCAGGAAGGCAGAGTTTTCATAGACTTGTGGAGATTTCTCCATCGTATTTACCTTCCGTGGTCTGATTAAGGAACTGTTCAATTGTTTAAGTTAACTTCAATTAATTAACTTAAACTTAAGTTAATACTGTTAAGTTCACAATGAAAACAGAACGTTTAAAAAGGACCGGGGGGAAAAAAAAAAAAAAGAATGTACGTGTTTATTTTCTCCACATGAAATTTAAGATGCAAGTCTCTCATGGCGCTTGTGTCTCTCATGACACAACCACATTAAATGATCTCATTTATAGCCATAAGCATTAAAAGGTTAGTCAGGTTAGCTGCTTACAGAGACCATTTTGTAAGCGAGGGATTTTTACGTAACTGAACCTTTTATCAGTTTTAGATACACCTGCCGGTAAGGTTCGGTTTTGAGGGTTCTTGCGATTTTAAGTGCGTCTTAAAATTAGCGCACGAATGACATTTACGGTGTAATAATGCGGTGTTTCTGATCTGCACTCTGGCTTGTTTCTGGTCTGCATGGGTGACTGTGTGGATTGTGTAACCTCCAGAGACACTGCTGGCACTGGATCAGCTTTTTCTTATCCACTCTGAGCCTTCACTTTCAACTGTTACATTATATATGTATTACAGATTATCGTTTTTAATTCTTTTTAAAAACAAATTAACAACAAATCATCCCTCACTCTTGTCAGCAGGTGTTGGCGTCATGAGAAAACTTGTTTATAGCTATGGTTGTGACATGCCTCCTGAGTATTTCACTGGAAACTGGAGGAAAAAAATCATAATAATTAAAAGACAAGAGTGCTTGGCAGACATTAAGCTTGGCACAAGAGTAAAAATTGATTTTGAATGTCAAATTCCCGTAGAGTTCCCGACTTGGCCTAAAAAAAAAAAAGCAGCCCTTGAATATCCTAGTGGTACAAGAGGGGTTATAGGGCCAGAATACAGAAATCAAACAGTGAGAGGAAAAATTTTTGCAGATTTACGGTGTGGTACAGAGAGTAACCGTGCAGTCGGTGCCAGAATCCCGGCTTATCCAGAGTGCATTGCTTAATGCTTTATGGAAGAGTCAGTCCCTGTTTCGCAGTGCTCGCTCTCTGCATGCTGGATGGATTTTTTTTTGGGAAGCACTCCACAATCTTCTTTATCAGAATGATCAGAGAACTCAATGAAACAATAGCTCAGTGTCCTCCATCTGCTTTGGTGTGTGTGTGTGTGTGTGTGTGTGTGTGTGTGTGTGCACACACACACACACACACATACACACACACGAGAGCAAGAGAAAGAATTCCTGCCCCCACACAGACCTTCACACAGATTAATCCACTACAGTTTCTTACTCAAAACACGCTCAAAAGACATCGGTATCCGTCTCTTGTCTGTAAATGTGATCCTAATTAAAGTGTTATTGAATTCATACGTACTGTTCTCTTTCGCCCAAGGTCCCAAATAATGGTCAGATGCGCTGCTTTTAAAAGAGCATCTGAATGAAGGATAAAGTTTTATAACGTGCCCGTTTTGGCACTGTGCCTGTTACTAAGCTGATGTTGTACTGATGAAGGCCTGCCTTTAGAGAACACGCTTAGGCAGGAAGTCCAATCAAACTACTTTTCTTATCTACCTACCAGAGGAACACTGTATCACTGAATTTCAAATAACTTGACTGTTTGGAATTTGGATCGTCATGGGCTAATTACATTTGCATTCATCTCATTTATACAACTCAGCAGTTGAGCCTTGGTAAACGAGACCTTTTAATCTGTAGTCATGTTCGACGCACGTGAATCGAAGACGGCTTCGACTAAACGTGCATGGTGATGACGTCACACGACGCGCCTCGGCCCGAATCGGCAGTCATTTTGAAACGTTACCTTGCGTTCGTTTCAGAATTCGCGAAATCCTAGAGGGACCGGTTTATTAACAGTCGTAAATATTTATTTAAATGTTAAATCAACATCACCTTACAGAAACTTTCACCATATCAATGATTATACATTTTCCTTTATTTTTTTAAAAAATAACATGTTTTAATCATATTATTATTAATATTCGACCATACAGTTCCCTGTGAATGAGCCGTTGGTACAGAAACAATAAAGTATTAGAACAAACAACTGTAAGAGCTGCTGTTATAGAAAACTAATCACCACCTTCTGAGGGATCAGAATTGAGAATGCAACAGAGATGTGGTATAAAACATAGCAACACATCTAGTGTTAATCGTATGTATAGAATATATTTAGCAAACATTTGTAAAATTTACACGATTCGTCGAGAATGTCGTGTCTCGTAACGTAGCCAAAAACACGCCCAGTCTCATTAATACCTAGCCTGTGAGACGTTTTCAAACGTCCAGTTCTTAATGCTGGGAATCGCTCGGCTTCTTCTGTGATTTTTTTCTTTCCTTTTTACGCTTGTGGATTTCAGGTATCTTCAATTCAGTGCCTTTTTTTTTTTTTCTTTTTTTTTTTTTTTTTTTTCCTGTGGCACACAACTGGCTTTGATTCCTACCATCTTGAAGCCAGCAACTCGGTTTGGATCCAGCGCAGTCTTGCATGATGCACTAAGCACGCTTCACGTGTTAAGAAAAAAACAGTCATATAAACTTGGATGCACACAAAAGAAAAGAAATATGTTCAGCTATTTTTCTGCATCCTGTGCACCAAGAGTTCCGGTTTCAGAAATTCCAGGAAAGTGGCCTAATTGAACAAAGTAAACGCGAGAAAAGCAGACCCTCCCGCTGCCCTCGTCCAAATGGCTCCGATTACAGTTTGATGGTGGAGCAAATCTAGGAAGCATTTGCATCTGGAAGTCGAGGCTACTGAATAGCAGATGTTGTCGAATGTTTAAGGGGTTTCACATAGTGATCAGAGGCAGAAGGAGAGCGAAGCTGATGTCCTTCTCCACCAGTGAGAGCATGATATGACATGACATGCCAATTCCAGTGTAATAAAAGGTGAGTATCTTTATGATAGAATGCCTCAGGACCTCAGGCACTCAATATTTTTTCTTCATATCAGCTCACATAACGGAAATTACTTGCTATGGCACATATAGATGGAAGGGCTAAAATTTGATGGTCTCATAAATTGCATAATAAGAATGACATGGAGAAAACTATTACACACACACACACACACTTAAAGGCAGACAGGCAGCTGCATTCATGATTTCTAGTGTTCCAAATGCCCTACTGGTTTCATGCCACGTTTCCTCTGAATACCAAAGACAGTAAACAGAACAGTTGTTGGTTAACAACATTAGGGTTTTTGCAGTGTGATAATTAATGTGCTAAGGAGCAGTGTTGTAGGCATAAGACTTTCCCTCTTGTGTATCTCACTCTGTGATTATGTGAATAACATTTCAGTTTGTGTTAGTTCAATACAGTAGCAGGGTCACATCATTTATTTGAACATAATACTTAATGTAATGTACAGTATATCGTTAAAAACGGCAAAGGTCTCAAATAAAGTAAGATAACGTGGAGATGAATATGTTATGCCCTGAAACAGCACATGTGAACTCAAATAAACATCATGTGACATCATGTGAATAATGTGTGATAAATAAAACCCCATGTCCAACATGTGGAAAACAAACGAATCATGTGGGAAATAAATAAATAAATAAAATCACTTGGAAATTATATATATATATATATATATATATATATATATATATATATATATATATATATATATATATATATATATATATATATATATATATAATCACCTACTTCACATATAAATTGTGTAAAAAAAAATATATATATATCACTTGGAAATAAATGAATCATTTAAAAATCATGAACATCAATGAATCGTGAAAAATAAACCATGAAAATACTGTAAGTGAATTAAGTGTAAAAGAAAATCACGGAAGTAAACGAATCGTGAAAAACAAATCATGTGAATATAAATGAATTGTGCAAAAATCATGTTGAACTAAATGGATCACGTAAAAAAAAAATAGTGTGAAAATAAATGAATCGTGTAAAAAAAAAATTTACATGTGAAAGAAGTCTGTGCTTTTTCTCTGTAAGGGTGCTTTCTATAGACATTTTGTCTTAGTCAACTCTGACCACGTAAGCTAAAAATACAGGCAGTATTTAACAGTGTAGTGTTTTAGGATTTTCACAATCCTCATCACAGAACCTCTCAAACCCTGCTAGATGGTTTCTAAAAATATTCACCGGATTTACAAAAGATTTGGTCATGCTGATTTTTTTTGATACTCAAACACATATGTTGATAAATCATTCCCTTAGAATGATCAGATTGTCCTGTTCATTCTTAACTTACATGATCTTATAATACTGAGATCACGAAGTGCCAATTACCAAGTGTGTTGTGGCACTCTGTGAACTGATTTTAGTTCACAAAGCTAAAAACTACAATCCATCCATCTTCTATACCGCTTAATCCTTTTCAGGGTCACGGGGAAACATGGAGCCTATCCCAGGGGGCATGGGGCACAAGGCGGGGTACACCCTGGACAGGGTGCCAATCCATCGCAGGGCACACAATCACATACACATTCACACACTACGGACACTTTGGGCATACCAATCAGCCTACCATGCATGTCTTTGGACTGGGGGAGGAAACCGGAGTACCTGGAGGAAACCCCCGCAGCACGGAGAGAACATACGAACTCCGCACACACAGGGCCACGGTGGGAATTGAACCCGCAACCCTGGAGGTGTGAGGCGAACGTGCTGACCGAAAAAAAAAACTACAATATAACAACTAAACGGTGGAAGAGCACCTCCTAAGCGCAGCATGTGCTAAATCTTCCAGTAATGCAGCTCAGCCACTGCAGAGCGTCAGCCACAATAGACACACAATATCTCTTCTTCCTTCAATAGAGTGCCATTACATTTGTCCTAATGAAATGACTTTTTGTTATTTGCGTTAATTATCTTGGTAATAGTTGCCATTTATACAATTTGAAACTGATCAATCGAGATGAGTCTCCTTTATATATATATATATATATATATATATATATATATATATATATATATATATATATATACACACACACACACACAAACTCAGGAGCTCTTGCAGGATATTTTCCAAATGAACTGATTTTATAGTGACTGATAGCACCGCATAAATCCAACCTTTCCAACTCTGCCCTTAACCACAACCGAACTCATCGTTGATTTAACTAGTTCAGATATTTCCTTCTTTTTAACGTTTCAGGGATACGAATGGAACATGGACCTCGGCCGACCATTTTGCACTTGTAGATTTGCATGGTTTGTGTCCCTCTGAGGTTATTCAAAGCAGAACAGCGTGTTTTTGCATGTGCTGCATTTGTCTACACCTTTCTTAAATTATTTTATGCTAGAGGTCAGGGGTGGGAAAAATGCAGAGGAATGATACTTTATAAAAGTACAGGTGTGTCAAAAGCTTACTCAATTAAAAGTGGAAGTATCCAGGCAAAAAATAAATAAATAAATAAATAAATAAACAAATAAATAAATAAATACTCAAGTCAAAGTAAAAGAGTTGCTACTTTGAAATGTACTTAAGTATTACAAAGCAAATGTTTTTAATTGATGAAATTAAGTTTCATGTGGAAAGTAACTTTTATTACTTATCTGTTAAATGAATTTTGTTTAAATCAGCTATACTATTTTGCCTGAAAACATCATTCAATCTCTGTACGTTTGCTGCTCATATACATGACTAATGCTATGTAATGTGCTAAGGAATCAATCAGAAGTAAAATATCCCGTAAATAATCAGTATTTTCCGTGAGCTAGAACTTGACCCATTTCATTAGCTGCTGGCTTGCTTTCTGAATATAAGCCAGTTTATGTTGGCAAATAAGCAAAACTTACATCAAGACGCTTTTTCATATTAGCCAGAGTTCATGATATCTAGCATATTACTCCAGCATATTACTCCAGCATATTACTCCAGCATATTACTCCAGCATATTACTGAGATAAACATTTCAACACGGCGGTCCAGTGGACTATCCATATTCAGATGCACACAGATAGATAAGAATTAACCACACTGTGCAGAGAATGTCACAGCAGATGATGATATAGCCTGATCCTTGATTGTTTTCCTATACTGTTGAACTTGATTGGATGCAAAACTCAGCCTACTGGATTCATTTGTAGTACATAATGTAAGAAATTACTGAAATTACAGACTGCCTCTCAGCAGATTCCACTCTGAAATGTGTTAGAATAAGCTTGCTCCTCAAAAAGGCAGAATTATCAAAGGGACAATTCACTTCAGACTCAGCAGTATGTGTATAATACCACGTAAAGTGGCATTCACACAGTTATAGCATAGGAGCGGCAGTGGGACATCAAGAACCATCCTTGAACAAAGAGTTACGTGACCGTAATTATCATTCCGAAAGACATCTGTCGGGATAATCCTATCACCTCACCGTTTGGGGGTCACACCTGTAACTACGTCGGAACTGTGAGAACGGAAAGCGATCACATCAAATGCGATCCTTAATTTACATTTTGAGTGAAACTTCATTTACATTACACACAGAAAACCTGGTGTGAAACACAGTATAAAATATCTGTGCTGATATTGTTCGGGGTTCACTTTGACCCCGATGAACCCGAAGTGCTTCATGTACTGTACTTTGTCACTGCCACGCTGTAATAAAGTTATTCTTCTTTGAGACCTTCGATGTCCTATAATTTTTTTCTTACAACAGTCATTGATAGATGAGAGAAGAAGAGACCTTCGAGATTTGTACCGAGTCCCTTGAAGGTCTACACAAAATGTAAGGAGTAAATTCATTCATTTCATTAATACAAATTCAGTATTGCTCAAGTTTAAATGTGCCGAAATAGTACTTAAGTATAGTAATGTAATACAGTTACTCGAGTATTTTCCAGCGCTGCCAGAGGTTGTCCTAGGCTGATGTTCAGACATACTACAGGAAAAATTATGCGTATCTATCAACCATTGACATGAAAGAGGAACTAGACAGTGTTTAAAGTTAGGCAGTAGCACATCTTCGGTAAGACTCTGGAGAAACCTCAGGAGAAAATCTTGATTCAGTGGTCTTCAGTGGTAATTACAAACTGGAGTGATGACAACAGACTACTTAGTAATTGATCACTAGGTAAATATAGAAAATGCTGAGTGTAAAAATATGGAGTGTACAAAACATCAGCCATTGTACTTCTACATATGGGAAGCTGAGGTGATCAGGATCCTGGAGATGTACGCCCAATGTACTATATGGATGTCTGCGCTTCCTGGACAGCTCATGGTTCTGGGTGAATAAGATGCCTGTGGGGGTTGTGACCTCACTTCCTGTATGCCCCATCAAACCTTACCATTGTGGAGCCTGAAAGCTGGGACTGATATCTGGGAAAACTGCGACTGTGAGGAGGAAATGAATTTGGCTTGTTATTATACAAAAAGGTAAATTATTGATCAAAGCAATAATGTGGCATCATTTATGACAAATATGTCATACCTAATATCTAATATAATGTGTTTTTCCTTGTTATTTACTGTCACCATATTCAATTAATATTTCACCATATTTTTGTGCATCTGTGTTTTTTTGGGGGGTTTTTCCCACTGAGTCAGAGTCACTTGATGTTGATCAACTAACAGAGGTACATGGACAGAGATATTTGTCATATTTTATTGCTGAACTCCTATGCTGGTGCATAAAATAAATAAGACATGAATGGAGACTTTTATTTCATTTATGAGTCCCTTTTAAAGCAGGCAACCCCTCGTGGGGTTATGACCCCATATTTGCGAACCCCTAGTATAAGTAACTTTCGATTAAAAGATATTAAGTGTTTTAAGAATTCTGTAAGAATTATTTTTGCTCTTTCACTTTGATGATAAACATTTACAGTAGTTTCAGTAAATAGAATAGAAATAGAAAAAGAAATACACGATGATCATTCTCAGCAAGTTTTCATAATAATAATAATAATAATAATAATAATAATAATAATACTAATAATACTGGGGTCAAGCCAATTATCGGCACCATGAGCAACAAAAGAAGCTTTGTGACATGTTTTTGGTTAGAGTCTGATGAACAGTGTATGAGGAGTTAGAAAATTTTACCTTTTAATCATAAAATAACCATTTATTTTTAAAATAACTAAAAATAGCTACTTCTTAGAAATTTTGTCCAGTATGTGGTGGTGTTCTGAAACTGCTCAGGTAGCATCTGGGCATGATGGCTATCGTGCAGAATAGCGTTCAAGAGTTATATGCCAAAAAGATGTTTTTGCTATCTCCTGACCAGTAGAGGGCATCGTGCCAAAACTCTGCAGTCAACCTCAAGACGTAATGGTAATGACACTTACCAAGTTTTGTCACAATCGCTCAAAATGCTGTGGAGATACAGCCTCAAGTTCAATTTTGTGTGTTCTTCAAATTTGTTGAAGCGCCATTCGAAAATGGTGTGGTTTATCAAAATTCTGTGAATAAATTTTCGTCGTGAATGCACCTAGATGATGCAGGCCAATTTTTGTGCAAATAGGACAAACGATCTAAGAGGAGTTAGAAAAAGTATGTTTTCTAAACATTTAAAAATGGCGGACAGGAAGTTTGCTCGACCACGACATAACTGGTATTATTGCTCTCGGCATGAACCACGGAATCTATCAAGGTCAGTCTCATAACAGTAGGCAAAAGCAGTCAATCGCTGCTAGCATTTTTAGTAATATCATTATAATTTTTGACCACAAGGGGCATTGTCCCAAAACTTTTTGTGTCCCTTCAGAGCATCGTGCCAGAGACACATAACGAGATTCGTAATGATACGCCAAGTTGTTCATAAAATACAGCATCCAAAATGACCGACATAGGAATTTTTCATATTGGAAAATTGTGTCATATGGTGCAATCAAATCGTCTTGAGCCAAGGAATCAAAGGGAAAAAAAAGGATTTTGTTTATACGACGCACGGTTCAAAAGTTATTAACATAAATACGAGTGCAATTTTGGACAGTCGTGGCACTAGAGGGATTGGGTTAGAGAGTCCAAATTTGCTGTTATAACAGATTAGACTGTCCTCTGTCTGTGTGCCAAATTTCATAACCTTCCCACAAGCAGTTCTATGGGCTACCAAGGAAGAAGTAGAAGAAGAAAACTAACGAAAACAATAGGGATCTTCACCCCTTCGGGACTTGACCCCTAATAATAATAATAATAATGATGATAATAATAATAATAATAATAATAATGCACAAAATAATAATGAAAAATAAATTCTGCTCATGCTCTGCTCAAGTTGAATCGACATGCTTCAAGAGATTTGAACTTTCAGGAGGTGCTGCATTTGGGAGCTACAGCCCATCTAGTAGCTTTGCATTAGGTGACAATATTTTCACACCCTGGATAAAAACACACAATGAACACTAGCTGGATTTTTTATTTATTTATTTTTAAACTTGTCATCTTATTTACAAAAAAAACAAACAAAAAAAAAAACAACAACAGAAAAACGATGGCCTACCGATTATTATTTACAATATATATACATGTCCAATGTTAAACTGCAACTAGCCTTATTAATTGCACTGCTTTTCTTAAGGAAATCACCGTTCAATGCGAGCTCTAACTCCAGGAGCTTCATGGTTGTAAAACCTGACACACATGCAAATTTCACCTCAGTCAGATCCAACCTTGTACCTAGACGAGGTTTATTAATCAGTCAATCTTCTGAGTACACTTAAGAGTCCTATATTTATTGTTTCATAATATCAGAATAAGAAACACTGTATATTCAGGTTCTTCCCTTGCTTATTGCTTTCAAGATCTTTTCACTTATCTTTTTTTTTTTGCAGTGTAGATGGCTAGAGATATGGTTATTTCTTCCAGTGAATGAACATGCCAGTTTCACGTTGGACATTTTATTTCACCCAAAGTCATACAGATACTCATACAGCTAAAGTCATGTATTGTTTGGGGTATTGTAGAAATAAGAAGCAAACAAGAGCAGTGCTATTATAGGCAAATGTAATGTAAGGTAATTTGCCTAAAAGCAAATACTCTGCGCCTCATGTCCCTGCATCAGCCGTTTCTCAGTCATGTGCGTAGCTGTAACGAATGTAATAGATCAGTAAGCGAGCGTGTGTAGAAAAAAAAAAAAAAAAAAAAACCTGCCTACTAAAGGGTTCTTTTTCTTCTCGCTGTGGTGCCTTTTACTAAAGTCACACAGCTGCAATGGCTACACACAGTATTAGAGTAGAGATTAATACAGCATTCTCATCAGAAAAAATCGGTTCAGGTCTTCCTGTGAATTAAACATGCCCAAGATAGGACTGCAAACAAAGTCCTCCATTTTGTCAGGACTAAGCTAGTTAATTAGCAAAAGCAGCAAATTGTCAGCACTTAGCTAGTTAAATCAAATCTGGTTTCCTAAACTAACCCTGTTTCATGAGAATGTTTTTCAAATTATTATAATAATCCTTCCATTTGATAGGCAAATTGCATAATTATGACGGTTACTGTTTTGCAAATGCTAACCACACACCCAAAAGGCACACTTGGAACTGAGCTAGCAGTGCAGCTCGCTAGCTAGAGATTCAACTTGCTAATCAGAGCTTCAATTCAACAGAGATAAGAGCTGAGTGAGACAACAAAACTAGAGAATTTACAAGCATGTTTTTTTTTTTTTTTGAAACAGGTTTATGTGTTAAATGATTTGAGTCAGATTTGATAGTGTGTCAGTGCTAGCCTACTCGCACGCTTGCTAATTATAATCAACAGCTTACCTCTTTTGTTACATATGGCCCTTTGAACAGAACAAATGCAAATAGGCAATATCTAAAGCAAATGTAATGCGTGTTATAGTCGTTCCCTTTCTCTCTAGTAATGCTATAGTCAAACTGTGTACACTACAAAAAAAAAAAAAAAAAAAAAAAAAAAAAGATGCACTAGGGTGCATGTCGTTCAGCTCCCTAGCTCCATAGGTCTTGAACCATTATATGGTGTATATGAGTTCTGGCACTGGCAAGGACCCTGGCTCACTACACATTGGGACAACAATAACTCAATTTCCGGCGACATGACTGCGTACTCGCCTTGTAAACCGTCACCGAAAATAAAAAGCGTACGGATATTTACCTTTTATATGTGTTAAAAATTCAATATCTTAATCACACGCATTTCTGTCATAATATGTCAAACAGGATCATAGGCTAGCTAGTGGAGTTTTTTTTTTTTTTAATCATTAAACACTTAAATAACACGTCAAATAAAGTTCAAAATCTCTAACGTAAGTAATCATTTGAGAGCAACAATAACGATAACAAGCTACTTATGTTTGTAGACAAAGTTTTTTTTTCTCGAGCTGAGAGGCTTGAGAAAATATGACGTCATTTCCAGTAAAGGAACGTAGTGAGCATCGATGCGCTCTGGTTTTTGCAGTGCATTGTGGGGTTTATTCGCGATTGAGACAGCGCTCAAAATGGCCGACTCCTTAATCATTGTCCTGACTACTGAACTAGGGAGCTGATTGAGACGCACCGCTAGTCATGGAACTCGCTAGCACTATGGATTAAACCTGCTAATCAGACCCTCGGTTTAGCGGAGTTGAGTAGAACGTGGATGAGGATACGACTATAAGCTTCTTCTTTTTTTTTTTAAAGAGGCAAGGAGTAAAGTGTAAAGATTTTACAGTATCATGTGTCTTTAAAAGACTCAAGTGCTATTTTGACCTTTTAATATGTGAACCCATGTGAAAAAAATGTCAACCCTGTTAAGCCCTGAAATGTTCTACTTGCATTCAAGTACTGAGACACATTTCCATTTTTTAAATAGTGTGGATATCGTGTTTCATGCAGCCTTGTTTAAACAGCGACTTGTCCTGCACGTTTCTCCAACCT